>NC_134265.1:56141616-56397526 GCF_031893055.1 Leptodactylus fuscus
AAACTTAGTGGTAAGTTTGTCTTTAGAGCAATGTCCCAGCCGGGATTCACTGTGTAAATCCTGAAATAACTACTTGATGATGTGGCCTGGGCTGAAATATGTATTGTGAGCGCCAAGATATCCCCAGGATTAATCTTAGTCTATTCTGCTGGAGAACTGAACCTGCACAAAGTAATTGAAAAATATCTGAAATTGTGAAATATTTTTATGAGCACAATAAATAGTAGCTTAAAATGTGAAAAAGGAATAGTAAAAGCATTTAGGAAACAGTCTGAATATAATGGATATTTCCAATAGTGCTTGTATACCCTGAGCATATCCTTAAATATAATGTATTGGCATCATACACATTACACAATTCCCCTTCCATTCCTCTTGTCCTTTGTTGGATGTCCAGATAGGCAGGACTAGACGTCCAGAACTAATGTTATCTCAAATAACCAAGTATTAATGCAGAGCATTGTGTATAAAAAAAAAAAACCTTTACATTGTTATATAAAACATAATATGGGTTGTTGTAAAATGGAACGTGAACAGTAGCACTAAGCAGAACTCCAGGACCTCAGTGTAAATTCTGTAACAAGACTGTAGGATCCTCTTAGTTACAAGGGCCTGAGGACAACTCCAAACTCCCACAAGCAGGGATGACCTCTGGAGTTCCAGAAGAACGGCCATAATATCCCGGAGCAGCGGAACCATTCTTCATCCTGTGGCCCCTTTGTCATATTATACATGGCATGGACAATTTATGTGCTGGTTACATCACTAAAAAGAGACGTGACTGGCATATTGGATGCCCACATCATAACAAGGGGGAGTATTGTGTCTGGCACCAGTGGCGTAACTAGGTCCCGTGGCGAGCTTTTGACATGCCCCCCCCCCGACCGACACCGAAGACCTCAACCGACCCCCTTCTACACATTCCTGCACGCTCTATTATGCCCCATAGTGGCCCCTTCACACAGTATTATCCCCCATAGTGGCCCCTGCACACAGTATTATCCCCCATCATGGCCCCTGCACACAGTATTATCCCCCATAGTGGCCCCTGCACACAGTATTATCCCCATAGTGGCCCCTGCTGTTATGACCCGGTCTCAGCAGTCTCGGCGTGTTAGGTTCAGGCGCAGAGTGTCCGGACGGCATTCAGCGCGTGAATCACCTGATGCACGGCAGGGGAATGTTCACACCAGACATGCTGTTTCTGCTCTGGCACTCGGGCGTGGATCATGTGGTGAGTTGCCTGGTGGATCAGTGCCTTGTGTGTCTTGGCCTCTGAAGGGGTTAAGTTCTCTGCATGCTGAATACTTTACAGGCCATGGGGGAGGCCTTCTCTTTACTATATAAGGCTGTTGCACATGCTATCTGATGCCGGTCTTAAACTTCTGTACCTGTGCTCCAGTAATGGTCTGTTGTCTGAAGCTGCTACCATCTGCATCCCGGCCCATCCAGTTTCTTGCTCCTGTTCACACAGGACTGGTTCGTTAAGTATTGATCTCCTATCCAGACATAGTGTTCCGGGCGCAGCGAGCCCTAGGTATTTTTCTGTTTGGAGTTTTGGATTTTTTTTTGGTAGGGTTTTTTTTTGGGTGTGTGATACCCAGTTCGGTTTTTTTCCTATCCCTTGCTTAGTTCAGTTATTCTGTGTTTCACGTTTATTTTCTCCCTATGCTTTGCGTTACTCATGTTCACCGTTAGTCCAAGTCTGGACATCCGTGGGGGGCTTGTTCTGTATCTGCCTCTCCTTCGTAAACGTGAAGCTAGACAGGGGCTCTATTTCCCTTTGTAGGTTAGCTACTTCTCCGGCTGTGCTCGTGCCCATTCAGGCAAGTTAGTCGGGCCCACGGCTACTTCTAGTTGTGCGAGGCAGGGTGTAGGAGTATCCACACTAGAAGTCCAAACTGCTCATACTTATTATTGTTTTTTATATATGTCTTCCCTTTACCGGACTGAGAAGTTATTAGTCAGGGGCCAGTCCATGGTCAGGGATCCCCAGACCATAACACCTGCACACAGTATTATCTCCCATAGTGGCGCCTGCACACAGTATTATGTCCCATAGTGGTCCCTGCATACAGTATTATCCCCCATATTGGCCCCTGCATACAGTATTATGCCCCATAGTGGCTCCTGCATACAGTATTATGCCCCATAGTGGCCCCTTAACACAGTATTATCCCCCATAGTGTCCCCTGCACACAGTATTATCCCCCATAGTGGCCCCTGCACACAGTATTATCCCCCATAGGGGCCCCTGCACACATTATTATCCCCCATAGGGGCCCCTGCACACAGTATTATGCCCCATAGTGTCCCCTGCACACAGTATTATCCCCCATAGTGGCCCCTGCACACAGTATTATCCCCCATAGTGGCCCCTGCACACAGTATTATACCCCATAGTGGCCCCTGCACACAGTATTATCCCCCATAGTGGCCCCTGCACACAGTATTATCCCCCATAGTGGCCCCTGCACACAGTATTATCCCCCATAGTGGCCCCTGCACACAGTATTATCCCCCATAGTGGCCCCTGCACACAGTATTATCCCCCATAGGGGCCCTTTCACACAGTATTATCCCCCATAGGGGCCCCTGCACACAGTATTATGCCCCATAGTGTCCCCTGCACACAGCATTATCCCCCATAGTGGCCCCAGTACACAGTATTATCCCCCATAGTGGCCCCAGTACACAGTATTATCCCCCATAGTGGCCCCTGCACACAGTATTATCCCCCATAGTGGCCCCTGCACACAGTATTATCCCTCATAGGGGCCCCTGCACACAGTATTATCCCCCATTGGGGCCCCTGCACACAGTATTATCCCCAATAGGGGCCCCTGCACACAGTATTATACCCCATGGTGGACACCTATAAACAATTATTATACTCTGGGGTCTTTTCAGACCCCAGAGTATAATAATCGGCGACCCAGGGGGGAGAAAAACATAAAAAACTACTGTTACTTACCTGTCTCCGGCTCCTACGCGGTCTTCTCCGCTGCTTTCTCCTCTGCCGTCCTTGTTTAATGACGTCTGACGTCACACGACCCGGGACAGAGGCCGGGTTCATGTGACGTCAGAGATGTCAGAAAGGACGTCAGGCAGGATCGTGGAGAGGTAAGTAACATGTTTTTTTATGTTTCTTACCTCTCCCGGTCCGCCGATCATTATACTCGGGGGTCCGAAAAGACCCCCGAGTATAATGATAGCAGCGGTAGCAGCTGTCACCAGGCCCCTAATGTCCCGGGCCCTGTGGCAGCTGCCTCTGCTCCTATGGCAGTAGTTACGCCATTGACATTTAGTAATCTTAGGGGGGGTGTCCATTGTTACCATATACTGTGCCCCTGGTTAGTGACATATATTTAGTGCTATGCTTGTCTTACTGACCACTGTATGACATATATCAGCATTCTGTAGTGCTGTGTTTGGGCTGTATAATAATAATAAATTTTATTTATATAGCGCCAACATATTCTGCAGTGCTGTACAAGTGATGAGGTGACTATGGTCGCTAATATTTGCTCTGCCATGGGGGGAGCAAAATGACATGTGCTGGGAGATGACTATGATGTAACTTTTAGGTTATGTTGGGGCAAGGCCTGGAATGCCCACTTCTGGGGGACTTTTAAACCCCACCATTTTTTACCACAGTTTACTAGGTTTTTCCGGTTGTGGTGGGAGTGTTTCAGAAAAGTCAGGACAGTCTTGGGAGATTCAGGACAGTTGTTAAGTATTAGAGATGAGCGAGTACTGTTCGGATCAGCCGATCCGAACAGCACGCACGCATTGAAATGAATGGAAGCACCTGGTACTTCCGCTTTGACGCCGGCAGGCCGCTTAACCCCCCGCGTGCCGGCTACGTCCATTCATTTCAATGCGTGCGTGCTGTTCGGATCGGCTGATCCGAACAGTACTCGCTCATATGTCATAGCTGTCCTTACTAAAGCGTTGCAGTGACCCTGACTGAGACTTTGTACTTTTGCTGCAGGTTTTCTTTTTTAACCCTAAGAAATAGTCAGTGACTATCTGTTATTCATTATTATCCCCTGTAGCTTTAGGGAAGTGCAGATGGTGGCAATTTTCAAAGCTTGTCCGGCATCTTCTGCAGTGGATATTGCAGCCTGTCTGGTGGCGAGCTGATGTACATGTCATGATAATTCCCGCTGAGTGTCTCATAAATGATTCATGTCTCTTCTGCTCCTCTACGCCTTCCACTGACTCTGTGCAAGTGATTGTTATCCAGCAGCTAAGACTCACCACAGTCCCATGTAATCTGTCAGTCACCTGTCACCTCAAACAGTGGGGGGTTATTGGTGCCTGTTAGCCAAGTGACTGTGGCGTCTGTACATTCATATAGGATCTTAGCTAATGTATTACCCAATCTACCATAATGATCTGAATATTGTGCCGTCACTTACAGTGTTGCATATGGAACATTGCATTGAAGTTAAGAACACATTTTTAGAACATTATACAAAATGTTCCCAGAAAAGTTGGAAATAATGAATCCAGGGAGGGAAAGACAATCGTATGCAAAGTCTATGTAGATTGAGCGAGAATATATCATTACAGATTCATGGCCTTCAAAAATATCATTTCACCAAAAAGTGCTATTGTGACATGTCATAGAGCTGCATTAGAAGGAAATTAGTGATAGTCCTAACTCTTAGTCCACCATCTATGACCTGCCGGAAAGTCATTTTTAACTAAATTTCTCTATTAAGCTCTATTGTTAGAAAGTCACAAAAACCTTGCAAGCTCTGTCAGCAGCCATATTTGTACTGTATTTTCTAGCACATGGACAATGACTGTCTGTATGACAAAATCAATTTTGTGTTACAAAATGAATGTATCGGGTGCAACAGTTTGTCCTCAAAAATAGGTTTAGTGACAAAAAAATGAATTATGTGCACAAAAATAAAGACTGTCTGAAAGTGATTCACACAATGAATTCTTTACATACATAGTAAATAGCATAATAAATCATCTTTGTGTATTCTGAGAGAAATCAATTGATTTTGTGTGCAAAAAAATAATTGTATGATCATAAAATGAATTATGTCCACACAAAACATCATTTTCTGACCTCAAAATGGATTCTGTGATAACAAATGTTAGTTCTGTGCCAAAATAGATTCTGTGATCAATAAATTAGTTTTGTGGCACAGAACACATTGTGGACAAATAGTCTCAGCAGTCACCTGTTCAAAAATGACTAGCAGAAACAAGACCCTGGGGGTGACTCTACCACTGGAAACAAAGAAGAGCGGAGAGGTGGGTAATGTTTTCGGTGTTGCTGGCCCCCTCAGCATCCCCATTACATCATGGTATGGGCACAAATTGTATAGGCTTCGATACCTACATCTTTATGGCTGAACACTTGCACATCCCCAGTACTTTACCAGGCTTCAGCTAAGCCTAGGTTTACATCTGCGCTTGGTGACCATTCAGGGATTGTGTCCCCCCATTCTAATTGAAAAATGCAGAGAAAAAAGTCCTGCAAGCAAACTTTTCTCTCTGCATTTTTCGGGTGGAAACCAGGTGGAAACCTGGCAGACCCCATTATAGTCTATGGGAACAGCAGGTTTCCACAGGTAAATGCTTTTCAAGCAGATTGGGTTTCCATTTTTTTGTGTCCCCAAGCAGACCCAAAGAACAGAAACCCAATGCAGGTGTGAACCTGGTGTAACATAACAGAAACTTGCACATCATATTATCCATCTCATTGTTACAATTTGCATATTGCACCCATAGGGTGGAAATAGTATTAAAGGGGTTTTCCGAGCATCCTCTGCATTTGTTTAGATGCTGTAACTCCCTGCTTTGCAGCTTCCTATGTAGCTTCTACACTAGCTCCCTCTCCCTCCGCTCCCTCCCCTCTCTCACTCCTACACTCCCTGTCTCACTAGCTAAACTATCCCACTCATTACTAGCCCCTCCTCCTCCCCTGTCTCACTAGTCTAGTTATCCTGCTTATTACTAGCCCCTCCCACCCTCCGCCGTCTCCCTAGCCTAGTGATCCCACCCATTACTAGCATCTCCCACCTTCCCCTTGTCTCCCTAGCTAACCTATTCCGCCCATTACTAGCAGAGAGGAAGAGGGGAGGAGCCATTCCCGGAAGGCTTGATAAGTATTGATGGGGGGGGGGGGAATGCTGACATTCTCTTTAGGAAGCAGTGAAACGGAACTTCACTGGATTATCAGAAAATGTTCCTGCAGCAGTCACATGACTACTCCAGGAATATTGGTAATTATTAGAGATGAGCGAACAGTGTTCTATCGAACACATGTTCAATCGGATATCAGGCTGTTCGATGTGTTCAATTCGAATCGAACATCACGTGGCAAACTCCAAAAAAATTTGATTCCCCTCCCACCTTCCCTGGCGCTTTTTTTGCACCAATAACAGCGCAGGGGAGGTGGGACAGGAACTACGACACCGGAGGCATCGAAAAAAATCGGAAAAAGTCATTGGCTGCCGAAATCAGGTGACCTCCATTTTAGACGAATAGTGGATTTCAAATCCGGGTCATATGAGAATGTGAACTTTGTGACTAAGAGACAGGGATAGCTGTACAGGCAGGGATAGCTAGGGATAACCTTTATTTAGGTAGGAATGTTATTAAAAATAACTTTTTGGGGCTCTATCGGGTGTGTAATTGTGATTTTTGTGACATAAACTTTTTCCAATAGGAATGCATTGGACAGCGCTGATTGGCCAGAGTACGGAACTCGACCAATCAGCGCTGGCTCTGCTGGAGGAGGCGGAGTCTAAGATCGCTCCACACCAGTCTCCATTCAGGTCCGACCTTAGACTCCGCCTCCTCCGGCAGAGCCAGCGCTGATTGGTCGAATTCCGTACTCTGGCCAATCAGCGCTGGCCAATGCATTCTATTAGCCCGATGAAGTAGAGCTGAATGTGTGTGCTTAGCACACACATTCAGCTCTACTTCATCGGGCTAATAGAATGCATTGGCCAATCAGCGCTGGCCAATGGATTCTATTAGTGTGAGCTGAGTTTGCACAGGGGTTCTAGTGCACCCTCGGCTCTGCTACATCAGATGTACATCATCTGATGTAGCAGAGCCGAGTGTGCATCAGATGTGTAGTTGAGCAGAACTGGCTCAGCACTGCTAAGTCTCTGCATTCGCATAGGAATGCATTGGCCAGCCTTTGGCCAATCAGCGCTGGCTCTGCCGGAGGAGGCGGAGTCTAAGGTCGGACCTGAATGGAGACTGGTGTCTAGCGATCTTAGACTCCGCCTCCTCCAGCAGAGCCAGCGCTGATTGGTCGAGTTCCGTACTCTGGCCAATCAGCGCTGGCCAATGCATTCTATTAGCCCGATGAAGTAGAGCTGAATGTGTGTGCTTAGCACACACATTCAGCTCTACTTCATCGGGCTAATAGAATGCATTGGCCAATCAGCGCTGGCCAATGCATTCTATTAGTGTGAGCTGAGTTTGCACAGGGGTTCTAGTGCACCCTCGGCTCTGCTACATCAGATGTACATCATCTGATGTAGCAGAGCCGAGTGTGCATCAGATGTGTAGTTGAGCAGAACTGGCTCAGCACTGCTAAGTCTCTGCATTCGCATAGGAATGCATTGGCCAGCCTTCGGCCAATCAGCGCTGGCTCTGCCGGAGGAGGCGGAGTCTAAGGTCGGACCTGAATGGAGACTGGTGTCTAGCGATCTTAGACTCCGCCTCCTCCAGCAGAGCCAGCGCTGATTGGTCGAGTTCCGTACTCTGGCCAATCAGCGCTGGCCAATGCATTCTATTAGCCCGATGAAGTAGAGCTGAATGTGTGTGCTTAGCACACACATTCAGCTCTACTTCATCGGGCTAATAGAATGCATTGGCCAATCAGCGCTGGCCAATGCATTCTATTAGCGTGAGCTGAGTTTGCACAGGGGTTCTAGTGCACCCTCGGCTCTGCTACATCAGATGTACATCATCTGATGTAGCAGAGCCGAGTGTGCATCAGATGTAGCAGAGCTGAGTGTGCATCAGATGTGTAGTTGAGCAGAACTGGCTCAGCACTGCTAAGTCTCTGCATTCGCATAGGAATGCATTGGCCAGCCTTCGGCCAATCAGCGCTGGCTCTGCTGGAGGAGGCGGAGTCTAAGGTCGGACCTGAATGGAGACTGGTGTGGAGCGATCTTAGACTCCGCCTCCTCCAGCAGAGCCAGCGCTGATTGGTCGAGTTCCGTACTCTGGCCAATCAGCACTGGCCAATGCATTTCTATGGGGAAAAGTTAGCTTGCGAAAATCGCAAACTGACAGGGATTTCCATGAAAAAAAGTGACTTTTATGCCCCCAGACATGTTTCCCCTGCTGTCCCAGTGTCATTCCAGGGTGTTGGTATCATTTCCTGGGGTGTGATAGTGGACTTGGTGACCCTCCAGACACGGATTTGGGTTTCCCCCTTAACGAGTATATGTTCCCCATAGACTATAATGGGGTTCGAAACCCATTCGAACACTCGAACAGTGAGCGGCTGTTCAAATCGAATTTCGAACCTCGAACATTTTAGTGTTCGCTCATCTCTAGTAATTATAGATTTTTTTTAATTGAAGTAAATTAAAAGTTAGGTGGTGGAGGAGGGAGTTTAGTTTAGGGGTTAATTTTTACTTCATCCTGGACAACCCGTTTAAGAAGTATAATTGGTAAATTATTGACCAAAAACCAGAAATTAAAATCTCAGACCTAGATTTGCACCAAAATATGAACTATTTTCTGAATTTAGCATTAATAACTCTGCAATATTTGCAGATCACACCTTCTTACACAACAGAAACAGATATATGTGCATGGGCCTATGGGCAGGGGGACTGTGCAGGGAATACAATATGACCCTGTGAATTTCCAAGCTGCTCTCTACTAATTGTAAATGGTGTAAGCATTGCCTGCTCAACGCCGCTTGGCTACTGTTGTCACCATAATGATGTAGTGTCTTGTCTGGGAATTGTTTGATCCTCAGAGCGTTGTCATCCAATACAGTGGCTGGAATCTGCTTTTAACAACCTGCCAGACACATTTCTAAAATGAATGGAAGTCTTTTCACGGTCCACTTACAATTTATAGAGCCATTAAAGTGTTACACACTAAAAGGTAATTACAGTTAGAACAATTTTTGTAGAGCGGAGAGAAGAATTTGTATGTTATTTATGTAACGACAGCAAGCAAAATGGCCATCCCAGCAAGGTAATGTCAAAATGGCAGATCTTTGTGTTTATAGTAAATGACAATTCTATGATCCAGCATTTGATAATCCAGAAAGTCTGATAATCTGGTACAAGACTGCAATGTATTGTGGAGTTTCAAAAAACAAAAGTAGAAGTAGGAGCAGGAGAAAACAATGTGTGGCATCTGATGACTGGTTATGTACAATGCAGTTGTGTGGATTGCCTGCTGCAGGTGTGATTGTGTAGGACTGTCTGCTGCAGGGTGCAAATATGTAAGAATGCCTGATGCATGGTGCGATCATGTAGGACTATTGCAGGGTGCAATTATGAAGCACTGTCTGCTGCAAGGTGCGATTATGTAGAACTTTCTGCTACAGGGTGCAAATATGTATGACTGCTGCCTGGTGCGATCATGTAGGACTGTCTGCTGCAGGGTGCTGTCTGCTGCAGCATGCTATTATGTAGGACTAGAGATGAGCGAATACCGTTCAATCAAGTAGGTATTCGATCGAATATCAGGCTATTCGACATATTCGATTTCGAACGAATACCACGCAGTAAACGCAGTAAAAATTTGTATCCCCTCCCACCTTCCCTGGCGCTTTTTTTGCACCAATAACTGTGCAGGGAAGGTGGGACAGGAAGCAGGAAAATGTAGGCATCGAAAAAAAATTGAAAAAAAAGTCATTGGCTGGCTAAATCAGGTGACTTCAAATTTATAAGAATAGCGGCAGCCATATTCGAGTCAGATGCGGTTTGGTGAGATAGGGAGAGACATTGTGCTGAGGGTGAGAGAGAGTTTAGCTATTGCTAGGCAGGAAAAATTCAATCAACAGCTCTCCTCAGAGCTACACTGCAGGAACAGTATATATACACTCAACCTGCCAAAGTTTCACAAAAGCCCTTTTTAGGGCTCAAATTCATTACAAGTGTCCCATAGGGGTGAGAATAAAGCTTCATACTGTCACCTGTACACATCTGACAATGCGTCAGGGTAGCATAAAGGGATGAGGACGGGGACGTGGAAATCCAGCTGGGGATCCAGGCCACAGTCGAGCTAACGCGGATCCAATGGCTACTGGAGAGGAGCAGCCAGCAGTGCCCCTCGTCATTATCACAAAGGGATGAGGATGGGAACGCGGAAATCCAGCTGGGGATCCAGCCACATTCAAGCTACTGTGGATCCAATGGCTACTGGAGAGGGGCAGCCATGTGTCTGTGCCAGCTTACAAGTTCCTCATCCTCCTCCAACACCACCACCATCACCGTTAAAAAATAATTTGAAAAAACCCATTAATGTTTTAGGGCTCACCCCAAGGGCCTGAAAATTAATGTTTTAGGGCTCACCCCAAGGGCCTGAAAATTAATATTTTAGGGCTCACCTCAAGAACCTAAAAAATATTTTTTTAGGGCTCACCCCAAGGGCCAAAAACTAAAACTCTGCTGGTGCAAGGCTCAACTCACCCAAAGGGCCTAAAACACTGCTGGTTAAAGGCTAAACTCACCCAAAGGGCCAAAAACACTGCTGGTTAAAGGCTCAACTCAACGAAAGGGCCAAAAACACTGCTGGCGTAAGGCTCAATTCACCCAAAGAGCCAAAATCTAAAACATTGCTGGTACAAGGCTCAACTCACCCCAAGGGCCAAAAACATTGCTGGTACAAGGCTCAGCTCACTCCAAGGGCCAAAAACTAAAACACTGCTGGTGCAAGGCTCAATTCACCCAAAGGGCCAAAATCTAAAACGTTGCTGGTACAAGGCTCAACTCACCCCAAGGGACAAGAACTAAAACACTGCAGGTGCAAGGTTCAACTCACCCCAAGGGCCAAAAACACTGCTGGTACAAGTCTCAACTCACCCAAAGGGCCTAACATTCTGCTGGTTAAAGGCTCAACTCACCCAAAGGGCCTAACATTCTGCTGGTTAAAGAGGACCTTTCACCATATCTGGGCACAGGCAGTGTTATATACTGCCAGAAAGCTGACAGTGTGCTGAATTCAGCGCACTGTCGGCTTTCCCGATCCGTGCCCGGTGTAAAGCGCTATCGGTCCCGGTACCGTAGCGCTTTACAGTCAGAAGGGCGTTTCTGACCATTAGCCAGGAACGTCCTTCTGCCTCGCGGCGCCAATCGCGCTGTGCTGTGGAGCCGGGAGGAACGCCCCCTCCCTCTCCTGATAATGCTAGTCTACAGACAAGCTGTGTGAGCAGAGGGAGGGGGCGTTCCTCCCCGCTCCACAGCACAGCGCGATTGGCGCCGCGAGGCAGAAGGACGTCTCTGGCTAACAGTCAGAAACGCCCTTCTGACCATAGAAGAGCTACGGTACCGGGCCGTAAGCTCTTCACACCGGGCACAGATCGGGAAAGCCGACAGTGCGCTGAATTCAGCGCACTGTCAGCTTTCTGGCAGTATATAGAACTGCCTGTGCCCGGATATGGTGAAAGGTCCTCTTTAAAGGCTCAACTCATCCAAAAATACAACGATAAACCAATTTGGGTAAAACCCCCAAAAAATGTATAGGTAACTGCGCTGAACCAATGTCTAAAACCACGAATTTTTATTGAAGACACTGTTTTTACTAAGTGTCTTCAATAAAAATTTGTGGTTTTAGGCATTGGTTCAGCGCAGTTATCTATACATTTTTTGGGGGGTTTACCCAAATTGGTTTATCATTGTATTTTTGGCTGCTCCCCCGTACAAAGGGGGCGTTGATAGAACTGCTGCTCATAGGAACCTTTTATCTTTTAATTTGTGGTATAGCTACTTTAATTGTAGATCAGCTCAGTGCACCCAAAGTTTTATATGTATTCAACTCATCCAAAAGACCTAACATTCTGCTGGGTAGAGGCTCAACTCACCCAAATTGACAAAAACTAAGCTGGATATAGGCTCAATCCACCCAAAGGGCCAAAAACTATGCTGGTTAGAGGTTCAGCTCACCCAAAGGGCCAAAAACTATGCTGATTAGAGGGTCAACTCACCCAAAGGGCCTAACATTCTGCTGGTTAAAGGCTCAACTCACCGAAAGGGCCTAACATTCTGCTGGTTAAAGGCTCAACTCACCCAATGGGCCTAACATTCTGCTGGTTTAAGGCTCAACTCACCCAAAGCACCTAACATTCTGTTGGTTGGAGGCTCAACTCACCCAAAGGGCCAAAAACTATGCTGATTAGAGGGTCAATTCACCCAAAGGGCCTAACATTCTGCTGGTTAAGGGACATAATACTGTGTGCAGGGGCCACTAATGCACATAATACTGTGCGCAGGGGCCACTAATGGACATAATACAGTGTGCAGGGCTTACTAAGGGACATAATAGAGTGCGGAGGAGGGGGTCGGTCGAGGTCTTCGGTGTCGGTTGGGGGGGGGGGGCCATGTCAAAAGTTCGCCACAGGGCCCCGCCATTCCTAGTTACGCCACTGGACCTAACATTCTGTTGGTTGGAGGCTCAACTCACCCAAAGGTCCAAAAACTATGCTGGTTACAGGCTCAACTCACCCAAAGGGCCTAACATTTTGTTGGTTAGAGGCTCAACTTAGGAACACAAAAATTTTGCAACACAAGGCACACAAAAAAAGCCACTGCTTCAAAAATAAACTAAGTATAGCTATGTCCAACAAGGGACAGAAGCAACACAATAAATAAAATGACAATTTTTATTAAGTGATAATAAATATGAAAACATAAATTACACATAAACAACAGGGGGTAAATGCTTCACAAAAAGGCGGGTGGTGTGTGGTAATAAATAGTATATAGGTCTAGGGTGAAAAAAGTATGTATATCACAGTCAACAATAGGTAACAATGCACAACAGAGAGACATATGAGAAAATTATATACATAGAAGGTAAAGAACCAACCCTAAGACCATAATTATAATATAAAGCACCTACCACCCGTACCGCACCCCGACGCACGTTTCGCCCAACGGCTTCGTCAGCCGAGCGCTCACACTCTGACACGTGTATACGTGTCTGAATGCGCTGCGCGTTACTCCGTGGGAACGGAGCCTTATAGCCCTCAAAACCACATGTATAAATTAAACCAAAACGGTGTTCGGTCCTGAATCTGGGAAAATGGCCCAATCCAGAACTGGTTAAGCCTGTCTGGGATAAACATATGCCTATGCTAAGATAAAATGGAAATAATATAAGGGCAAACACCGCCATCACCTGACTTACAGCTTCCAGCAGCTCTCTATTACTTTTATGTGTATTTTTCCATATTATGGTGATATTTTGGGGGTTTCAGAACTAATTACTAGTTTTCTGTAGAGAGATAGTCTCAGGTTTCAACTTTTACAACGGTTGTCCCAGAACCAATTACTATTGTAACTTGGGGACTAATATATATCCTTAGAGCATATGAATGTAATAGACAGGAGTATCACCCCTGGGACCCTCGTCTATCAGCAAGAGCTCATGTATTTCAGGCTGTGCTGTGCCCAATTGCAAAGTCATCTTATTGACAGTACTTGCCAGCAGAAGTCTGACTACTGTTTCTTGAGCCACAACCTAACGTTCAAGGAGAAATATCCAGCTTCTAAGTGGCAGGATATCCTAGACTAAACTGCAAAGTGCCACCGTATTATACTCATACTCACTTCGCAGGTTTTCTACCATATATCTATACACTGGGTGGTTTAGGGGCTGGTGATAGAATTCCTAGTATAATGGTTTGTAGTCAGTTTCCCTCCATGTGACTAAAAGAACTTGGATTTCTTTTTTGGTCTACAGTACTAAATATAAAAATATGGCGCATCTTTGGCGCAGTGTGATGTATCTGGTTGGCTAGAATTTTCCAACATGCTCAACATGTGGCTGTGGAATCTCATGAAAAGTGGTGAGGTTTAAGTGTGCTGTGATGTTACAAAAATCCACAAAAATAGCGTTGAAAAATTCTGGCACAAGGCAAGCCAACTAAAGGGTAGTATAAATGTAGACTAGACAGTGTAAAGATACGGTAGATCTGACGGATTTTCAGATTTCCTATCTAAATTTATACCGTCTATCTAATAGTAAATCTGGGCCACTGTACTAGACTACATAACCTATTAATGTGATTGTATGACTGCTTACATAATCTTACATTGGTCCACATGGTAGATATTATTTGTCTTATCCATTCATTTGGAAAGTGTAATAACATTGAAGTGACTGACATTCCTGAATTACAAGGATCCGAGGCAGCAATGCAAGCACAAAGAGCACTAAGCACCATTAGTGAAGGTCTGGGAGTATTGGAAATGGCCTTACAATGTAATTGGACGGTCAGACATTGATTTCTGGGAAAGTGTTGTTACAAGCTGAGGGACCATTTATCTTTATTACCAGGAAACAGGAAATTCTGATGGTCCTAATGAGAAGAGTCAGAGTGCTAGATCAGAGCCACGATAAATAAAATGTACCAATATATTATACAGAAATTTTCATCGCAGAATTGCCATAGTTCCAGTTGATAAAGTGGTTGTCCCCTTGGGACCACACTCTATGATCCAGAGCAGAGAGCCTGTTTATCAATTACATGGTTAACCATATATGTGAATGTATGAAAGACAGGGATATCAGCTGATCACCAAACCATCTAATGTTTGTAATGTCTCTGTCTGTTCGGGTCTCTGCACCACCCCCCACTCGCATGTTGCAGCACAGGAGGCGGGTTCAGTTTGATTCTTTGCTTAGAGTTTTTTGTTACTCTGTGTGAACACTGCTCTATTATCTATCCTCTGTAACTGAATTTGCTCTACACCCATCTCCTGCACCTTGTCCCCCTCTGTTCTTCAAATGCTTAGTCTTAGCCTTGCCTATGTGATTGACAGTCAGTCTACCAATCAAATCTGATGTAGGTCCTGGGCTTCCTATATACAGGTCGACCAGCCCACACAGGTTGCTGGCTATTTTGACTCTGTCTTGTTACTTTGTTCTCGCTAGCTTCCTACCTGCTCTTTCTATTGTATTACTGACCTCTGACCTGTGGCTTCCCTTGTGACTACTCTTTTGGATTACGATTTTGTACTGCTTTGTCTCTCTGGCTTTGACTCTTGGCTTGCTGACTCCTCTTATATCGTGTTCATCTTGTCTTGTTCTGTGTGCCACGTATATATCTAGGAAGGGCTTTGTTGACCAGTTGTCTTGCCGCCTAGGGCAGTGGGGCAAGTAGTCAGGGGCAGTGAGGGTTTCAGCTTAGGGATCACTGTCTTGTCATGTCCCTCTTCTCAGTGTTCACCAGCAGCTACTGGGAAATTGCTCCGAGAGTGTTCTACACCATATTTTAAGCCAATTTAAAGTGTAGTTCGTTCTTCATTTTTTGTTCAACCTGAGACAAATCAGGGACCTGAACTGGCCAAACAAGAGTCCATTCACACAGAGAAAAATAGTGAGGAATTTGGTGTGGAATTTTACTCGCTGAAAAAAAAGTCTCCCATTGATTCCAATGGGTTCTAGCTTTTTTTTACACTAGCTGAATTTTCTGCTAGCGGAAAATTCTGCTAGTGGAAAAAAAAGCTAGCAGAACCCATTGAAATCAATGGGAGGCTTTTTTTTCAGCGTGCAAAATTCCACACCAAATTCCTCACCATTTTCCTCCGTGTGAATAGACCCACAAAACGAATCCTCAGTGGATTGCCCATCGCTACTTCCATCCTATAGATGATAAATATTTTTTGTTTCTTAGCCCCTTTAAAAATATTCAAAAGCAGAATATAACTGGGCAAAATGATCATAACCTGCATAAAGAGCATGTGCCATTTGTTTGTATATAATAATGTAAGTGATGTCTCCAGACAGAGCTGAAACAGAGGCATTGCTATCGACAGGACCCCGCAATCTCCGGAGCCTCTGCCAGGGTGGGCTTCTCAGGCACATTAACCTGGCATAGGGGTCATTGCAGTTCGGCTCCAGGCAGCAGGCTCTGTTTCCCTCATGGAACATAGAAACACAGTCGGAGTGGAGGAGGCTCTAGGACGGGACCAGGTGGTGTGATGTCCTAGTGTCCAGACTGTGAGCCAGTGGAATTTGTTTTTGCACCATGAAGCAAGTGTAAGAATATAATACGGCGGCAGCTAAACATGCCAAATTGGGTGTCTGTACATTTTAACAAGGATTTGTACTGTATATATTCAGCAGAATCACCAGGCTGTGTGAAGGGTATCCTGGGCCCCACAAAGGAGGCCTACTGCAAACCTCACCAAAGGAGGATCATCTTTTACAAAGTCAGAGACGAGAACCACATCGAAAGATAATTTTAGTCAAGTTGGGATTATGGTTTGTATTATATGAATTTTATGTAGAGGTCGCCATCCTTACAATTCTTGCACAGCACTGGCTACTTCATCTTTCATTAAAAAAAAATATTGAAACTTCGTGTACTATAGATACCAGATAAAAGTCAAACTCTCCTGTGAAGATTAAAGTTATACTGAAACATAAAGTGAATATTAGAGATGAGCTAACCTCTCTAGATTCATTTCAGGTTTGGCGGTTGGAGACCCCAGTTAATTTCCGGACAAACAAGTTCTGTATGAGCCACACTTTATATTGGCTTAAAACATAGTGTATAAGACTGTCATGGCTCCTAGAAACTTGTCTATCCATTGTCTAGCTTTCTAAGGCAAACACAGCTGAAGTTATGTCAATTTGGAAAGTGACATTATTATACGTATAACAGAGGTAGGCCCAGGGGAGGTGTAAAATATAAATAAAATATTCATTTTCACCTTCCCTTACCTCTTTTGGGTCTACTTGAGGCATCTGCTACTTTCCTTGTGATGTCCGGCGCACTTCTGTGTCATCACTGGCTCAGGGTTCACAGCTGAAGCCCTATCACAGGCTTCAATGCTGAGCCCAAGTCAATGACGTCATAGTAGAGGTCCAAGAAAGGTAACAGAAGGTGAGTATAATACAGCAGCCCGAGGCTTAACAATTACTGTAACAGGGGGTGTGACTGTGACCGGGCCTGAAGGGGTGTGAGGCCCATGGCCAGCTGGAGATGTTCGGGGCCCCAGACTACCACAATAGACAGCTCCTGTGAGTCTCTGATTATTATACTTGAGGGTCTAAAAAGACCCCGAGTATAATAATAGTTCTTGGGTAGGCTACTATGGGGCATAAGAGTTGGGTATGCAACTGTGGGGCATAATCCACTGTGGCCCCTGCAACCTCTATTATGCCAACAGCAGTCTATTGTGCCGCTATGGGGCATAATATAGGCTGCTGGGGCCGCTGTGGGATAATATATATTATATATATATATATATATATATATATATATATATATATATATATATATACTGTATATGGATGGGGTGTGTGGATAAGTGAGGAGTCAAAGATGTCTGTGTTGTAAACTTTACAGAGTGAAGTCACAGCTGGAAGAAGTGCTCATGGTGGTCCAAAGGGAAGTGACGAGAAATGTGGGAAGACGTCTCCTGTAAGTATTACTGAACAAAATATTACTGCATTGTATTCACTGTAACGTTACCACAATCATTGTAAATCCGTGTATTTTATTGGATGGATATGTATTAAGAGATCCTCAAACTTCACAGTTGTTACATTTAGCCCTATTTAATTTGGAGGAAATTCCATCCGATAAATGAGTTTTGCTTGCCCCACTTTGGACTACACTTATATCCTGTCTATCCCTTGTCTGACAAGTGTAGGAATTTATAAGCAAATGGAAAAACAATATTATATCATGCATTATTTTTTCCAAAATGTTCTTTTTTTTATCTTTCTTTTTTTTTTTTTTTATTAATAATGCTGTTTGTTCTTTATATTCTGTCCTATGGCTCTTTGTAATACATCAGAGATGATAAAATCATTCATTTAGGATGGATGCAATTGGCTAAATACGCAGTATTTTAGATTTGGAGAATAAATGCAGAACATGCTGTAATATTATGTGAGATCACACTGCCCCTTAGTGGCATGTAAAAGGGGACTTATGCTGACAGTCTTGGATCAGTATGCTTCTAAATTTACCATGGACAATCCTGCATTCTCATCATAAGGACCTTCAAGGTAAACTGAAGTACGCAATCTTGGACAGATAAAAAAAGACCATAAAATGACCATACTAGAGAAATCTGGACATGAAAGGACTCCTAAAGTACAATATAGATGTGTGCTAGTAATCCTCATGTGTACCTGATTCCTATAGACTCTTCTATCACATGCATACTATGAAACAATGTAAAATGTTATTATACAATGACAATGTCATAGCCAAGGTAAAATGCATATTACGGTGTCACAATGTAACAGTGTGTTCACATCTGAGCTCGGTGACCCGAGGAATGGAAAGCCAAATGCTGTACATTATTATATTAATTCCATGGTGCTGTACATTATTATATGAATTCCATGGTGCTGTACATGATTATATTAATTCCATGATGTTGTATATTATTATATTAATTCCATGATGCTGTACATTATTATATTAATTCCATGGTGCTGTACATTATTATATTAATCCCATGATGCTGTACATTATTATATTAATCCCATGATGCTGTACATTATTATATTAATTCCATGGTGCTGTACATTATTATATTAATTCCATGATGATGTACATTATTATATTAATTACATGATGCTGTACATTATTATATTAATTACATGGTGCTGTACATTATTATATTAATTTCATGGTACTTTACATTATTATATTAATCCCATGGTGCTGTATATTATTATATTAATTCCTTGGTCCTGTACATTATTATATTAATCCCATGGTGCTGCACATTATTATATTAATTCCATGGTACTTTACATTATTATATTAATCGCATGGCTGCACATTATTATATTAATTCCATGGTGCTGTACATTATTATATTAATTCCATGGTAGTTTACATTATTATATTAATCCCATGGTGCTGTATATTATTATATTAATTCCTTGGTATACTGTCCTCATACACATGACTGAGGTGTGTAATAGACATGTAGCTAAACCCCCTGTCTTCTTAAGAAAAAGGCTTGTGACGTGGTAAACCTCTTTATTGGAAGTTGATGGGAAGACAGGAAAGGTGAAGCTATAGGAAGAAATAATGGCACTTAGAATACAATCTGTACAGTGCATATACAGTATATCAGATACATATACAGATAATATCAATTATGGTATAACATGAGGTAGTAATACAGGCTATGAACAGAACTATGTAATGCATGAAACAAACAGTAAAACAAGGCATAGTGACATAAGTATAACTCTCTTACCAACTATGCTTGAAACAGGCTTGAGATAGCAAACAACATGGCACAGGTGGAATGGAGTGACCTCCTCACTCAGAGAGATGATGTAAAATGGTGGCTGGAGAGGAAGGAAGTAGAAAAAACCCGGGCACTACCCATAATGCATAGGGCTAGAACTGAGAAGAGGTTACAGTGAATGACCAGTAGATGATGCTGTTACCACACAATACAAATTTTGCCTATGAGGGCAGAACACTCCCCGCTTGACGTCAGTCAACGTCACTACTAGGTTTGTTAGATGAAAACAAAAGAACAAGTTCTCCCACTGGTCTCAAGAACAATTTGGTCTCACCTTCTTTCCGAATGTTAACCTCTACCTTACGTATAATTCCATCTGTACTCTTGAATATCTTGGTGATGAGACCAAGGGGGCACTCATTACGGTGTGCCTGATAATCTTTCATTAACACCACATCACCAGGCTGGAGGTTAGGCTCGCCAGTTTGCGACTTTCTCCAAGGTTTTAGGATAGGAATGTATTCCTTTTTCCACTTGTCCCAGAAGGCATTTGAAAGACTTTGTACTACTTGGATAATTACATTCTTAGGCTGCTCCAGATCAAGAGCTATGTAAACATGTTTACAGGCGTGCCAGCCTATGTAGACTTTCTCTTTAGCCAATGAGGTAGTCTTGTATGACCAAGCTAAGTGAGTCAGACAGGTGATGACAAGGATAAGGATTCTCCAAGTAGAGAACTTACTGAAGCGATGGGATCCTAGCTGGCAGTCTACAGTCTCTGTGTTCAGTACAGATACCTGAGGGCGTAACTCAACATCCGCATGGGGGTCTATGAGCTCAAACATGCTGGTTCTTGTCGTGCTGGACTTTGGTCTATACAAGAACGTAGGTCCAGTAAACCACATTGTGTCTTTGAGGCGATTGGCAGCAACGGATCTGGTTGCTAGATCTGCTGGGTTGAAATGTGTAGGCACATACTGCCATTGTTCGGGAGAGGTAGACCTTCTGATCCTTAGCACTCTGTTGTTGACGTATACGTAGAAGCGTCTAGCTTCATTATAGATGTATCCTAAAACTATCTTGCTGTCAGTATAGAACTCGGCCTCTTTAATATCCAGATTCATCTCTGCTGTGATCAATTCAGCCAACTCTACTGCTAACACAGCGGCACAAAGTTCCAGACGTGGTATCGTGTGTTCATGGAGCGGCGTCAGCTTTGCTCTGCTCATGACGAACCCTACATGGCATTGTCCACTAGTGTCTATTGTCTTCAAATAGGCTACAGCAGCAATTGCCTTGACTGATGCATCAGAGAAGACACAAGGGGTTTGTGTCGCAACCTTGACAGTTGATACAGAAACATAGGAGCGTCCAATGTGAAGATTTGATAAGGCTGATAGGGAATTCCTCCAGGCCAACCAGTTGGCTTTTTCCTGTATGGGGAGAGGAGTGTCCCAGTCCGTTACCTCTTTGGTGAAGTCTCTTAACATAGCTTTTCCTTTCGATGATTACTGGAGCTGCAAAACCCAGTGGGTCGTATAGACTGCTTATAGTCGATAGCACTCCTCTGCGTGTGAAGGGCTTTTCGTCTTTGCCAACCTGGAAGGTAAAGGTGTCAGCTTTAATGTCCCAAAGTAGGCCAAGACTTCGTTGCATAGGAAGGGGATCGACACCTAGATCCAAATCCTTTAAATCATTTGAACGGTCCTGAGAAGGAAAGGCTTCCATCAATTTCTGGCAGTTAGAAGCGATTTTGTGTAACCTCAAGTTAGATAGAGCAAGTGTTTCCTTGGCTCTCTTTAGAAGACTAATCGCGGACTCAATTGTGGGCACGGATTTCAAACAGTCATCCACATAGAAATCCTTTTCTACGAAGAGTCTGACATCTGTTCCGTACTCTGCTCTGACTTCCTGAGCCGCGCGTCTCAGCCCGTAGATGGCAACCGCAGGAGAAGGGCTATTACCAAAGATGTGTACCTTCATCCGATATTCCGTAATGTCTTTAGACAGGTCGTTATCCTCGAACCACAAGAATCTCAGAAAATTCCTATGTTCTTTCTTGACAAGAAAACAATGGAACATCTGTTGGATGTCGGCTGTAAATGCAATGGAATCTTGGCGAAAGCGTAAGAGTACTCCTATGAGCTTGTTGTTCAGATCCGGGCCTGACAGCAGGATGTCGTTCAATGAGACACCTTCATATTTGGCGCTTGAATCAAACACCACTCTGATCTGACCAGGCTTCTTTGGGTGATAGACCCCGAACATGGGCAGGTACCAGTGTTCCTCAGAGTCTGGAAGAGTAGGTGCTAACTCTGCGTGACCATTCTGGAATATCTTTTCCATGAAGGTAAAGAAATGATCTCTCATCTCTGGCTTGCTTCGTAGTCTATGCCTGAGGGAGACGAATCGTTTGTAAGCTTGTCCTCTATTGTCCGGTAAGCGTTGCCTCTGAGGCTTGAATGGTAGGGGTGCAACCCAACTCTTTTGTTTCATCTTGCACCATTCCGTTATCCATTATATCAAGGAACAGTTTATCTTCAAATGACATTGCTATATGATCGTCTTTTCTTGTCTTGTGAAAAACTGTGCACCCTAAGTGATCTTGATTGCTGTCCCACATGCAGTCATCACAGGCAGGACCACACATGATATTTGGTGGTGAAGTGCTATGTGGCAGTTCCTTCATGAAGAAGTGATTTTCGCATGGTTGGAGGAGAGATGGACGTCCACACTCGAGTGTATTGGTAAGCATGCTGTTGACTGTTGTGGGTTTGTGTAGACCTCCCAAACAGACCTCCCCTACGATGACCCATCCTAGGTCCAGTCTCTGGGCATAAGGAGTGTTGTGGGGACCGTTGATCTGTTGTCTAACCTTGTGGACTTGCAGAATATCTCTACCAAGGAGCAAGACTATCTGAGCCTCTGGATCAAGGTTTGGAATCAGGTGTGCAATATGCTTCAGATGATGCTGATGCGCTGCTGCCTCAGGGGTGGGTATCTCAGGTCTATTGTCTGGAATTTGGTTGCATTCCAGTATAGTTGGCAGGGGCAGACACACCTTGCCATCTATGGACTCTACTACGTAGTCTCTTGCTCTCCTTCCAGCCGTCTGTACCATACCGGCACATGTTTTTAGAGAGTAGGGTGCACTAGGTCCTTCAATATTAAAGCTATCAAAGAAGGTAGACTTGGCTAACGACCTATTACTTTGATCGTCCAGAATTGCGTACACTTTGATGGCCTTGTTCCGGTCACTTGCTGGGTAGATTCTCACTAGAGAGATTTTAGAGCAGGACCTGCCTCCTCTGGGGCCTCCACATACCTCTGTACATTTAGAAGTGACTGCTGGAGTGTCCGTATTAACGTCTTTTGACTCCCCGCTATGCTCTTGGGTTTGGGGAACAGTCCGCTGTGGTGGTCCAGGGTGTAGAGCTGAGTTATGTTCTGAGCTGTCACATTCGGAACACTTTGGATTGACCCCGCAGTCTCTAGCGAAATGCGAAGTTGAAGAGCAGCATTTGAAGCAGATGTTGTTCTCCTTAAGGAAGGCTTTCCGGTCCTCCAGTGACTTCTCCCTGAAGGTTCTACACTTAAGTAGAGAATGTGGCTTCTTGTGTAAGGGACACTGTCTGCTTGGGTCCTTGTCTAGACGTGGGCTAGACTCTTGGCAGACTGAACCTGTGGAGGAGACGTTAGTTTTGTGCACTTCTACCAATGCTCTATGAGGTTTACTAACATGGGTGGTACCACATGACAACATGAAATCAAAGCTTGGATCATTTCTGATTTTTTCTTGTTTAGAGACAAAATCTACAAATACATTAAATGGGGGAAATGGCACTTTGTGAACCTGTTTATAGTGAGAACCATGTATAAGCCACTTCTCTTGTAAATTATATGGGAGTTTCTGAACTATGGGGTTAACACCTCTGGCAGTATCAAGAAATGTCAATCCTATCAAATCTCCTTCTGCCTTTGCTACACACAACTCCGATAACAAGTCACTTAACCCTCTAAGCTTTGGATAGTCTCTGTTAGCTATTTTAGGAAAGTCCTCGATTCTTTTGAATAAGGCACTTTCTATAACCTCAGGTGAGCCATAGCACTCATTAAGTCTATCCCAGACCATTTTGAGACCGACATCTGGGTGATTTATATTGATGTCTCTGATTCTCTTAGCATGTTCTGCAGATTCATTTCCAAACCACTTTACCAGGAGATCCAGTTCCTCACTACATGATAGACCTATGTCTCTGGTGGCGTTTTGGAAAGAGGCTCGCCAGGCTCTGTAGTTTTCAGCACGATCAGTGAACTTTACAAGTCCCTTGGTGACCAACTCACGTCGAGCAAGGAACCTGGCAAAGTCCATGGTGGCTGGAACAGCATTAGAACCAGCTGCTGGTGTGTTGTCAAAGTACCTGCGTGGCGTGTGGTCATACCTGGTGGATGTCTCTGGTTTAGTCCAATCTGTGTAGTACCTTTCAGAAGCAAAGGGTGTCTCTCTAAGTTGGCAAGTATTTCGGATCTTCCGTTCTGGGGGGCAGTTGTTGTAGCCAGTCTTGTATTGATGTGCGTTCTCTGGTTTGTAGTAAGCAGAGTGGTAGTAGTCTTCCTGGCGATCTGCATAATCAGGTTCACTTGGTCTGTTAATGAAGGGCTTTGTATCACACTCTGCATCTAAGTTGTCATCTGACTTGGAATATTGATAGACGTATTGTGAAGTACGCTGTTCTGGATCTTGGAGTTCAAGTTCTGGCTGGAGAACGTTGCGACGAATCTCAGATTCTGAAAGTTCTGCAGCTTCTAGGAATTCTGCCTTTGCTAAGGCGGCTGCCGTCTCTTTCTCGGCATCAAGGAGTGCTTTCTCGGTGTCGAGGCGTGCTTTCTCAGCATCGAGGCGTGCTTTCTCGGCGTGCATTTTCCATCCTTAACTGTATCTCTTTTTCTGTGAAGCTAGCTTTAGCTTTTGCTGCTTCCGCTTCTGCACGGGCAATGGTGGCAGCATCTCTGATAGATGTCCTGCTAGAGCCATTTGTGAGGGACCTTGTTTTAACTGAAGATGCTCGGCTTTGAGACATGATGTGACCGTTAGGAGGTAGCTGTGTTACCCGTATGCTGACTCTGCGTGGATAATGGCGGGCTCCGTCTGGTCGGATCTCCTCAGCTTGTAATCAGCAGTTGTTTCACTGATCCCGTGAGCTTGTCATTAGCAGTCGTTTCACTGATCTCGTGAGTCTGTTATAAGCAGTCGTTTCACTATACTGTCCTCATACACGTGACTGAGGTGTGTAATAGACATGTAGCTAAACCCCCTGTCTTCTTAAGAAAAAGGCTTGTGACGTGGTAAACCTCTTTATTGGAAGTTGATGGGAAGACAGGAAAGGTGAAACTATAGGAAGAAATAATGGCACTTAGAATACAATCTGTACAGTGCATATACAGTATATCAGATACATATACAGATAATCTCAATTATGGTATAACATGAGGTAGTAATACAGGCTATGAACAGAACTATGTAATGCATGAAACAAACAGTAAAACAAGGCATAGTGACATAAGTATAACTCTCTTACCAACTATGCTTGAAACAGGCTTGAGATAGCAAACAACATGGCACAGGTGGAATGGAGTGACCTCCTCACTCAGAGAGATGATGTAAAATGGTGGCTGGAGAGGAAGGAAGTAGAAAAAACCCGGGCACTACCCATAATGCATAGGGCTAGAACAGAGAAGAGGTTACAGTGAATGACCAGTAGATGGTGCTGTTACCACACAATACAAATTTTGCCTATGAGGGCAGAACACTTGGTCCTGTACATTATTATATTAATCCCATGGTGCTGTATATTATTATATTAATTCCTTGGTCTTGTACATTATTATATTAATTCCATGGTGCTGTACATTATTATATTAATTTCATGGTACTTTACATTATTATAGTAATCCCATGGTGCTGCACATTATTATATTAATTCCATGGTGCTGTACATTATTATATTAATTCCCTGGTACTTTACATTATTATATTAATCCCATGGCTGCACATTATTATATTAATTCCATGGTGGTGTACATTATTATATTAATTCCATGGTGGTGTACATTATTATATTAATTCCATGGTACTTTACATTATTATATTAATCCCATGGTGCTGTATATTATTATATTAATTCATTGGTGCTGTACAATATTATATTAATTCCATGATGCTGTACATTATTATATTAATTCCATGGTGCTGTACATTATTATATTAATTCCATGGTGCTGTATATT
Organism: Leptodactylus fuscus; assembly: GCF_031893055.1. Lineage (NCBI taxonomy): Eukaryota > Metazoa > Chordata > Amphibia > Anura > Leptodactylidae > Leptodactylus > Leptodactylus fuscus. The sequence continues at coordinate 56,167,323 of NC_134265.1, forward strand.
ATTATATTAATTCTATGATGTGGTACATTATTATATTAATTCCATGGTGCTGCACATTATTATATTTATACCATGGTGCTGTACATTATTATAGTAATTCCATGGTGCTGTACATTTGTGGGTTTACATATGGTATACAAAATATACAAAACAAACAATGCACGCACCCATAGGAATGAATGGATGCGTCCATTCATTCCTATGGGTGCGTGCTATTTGAAACAGGCGTTTCAAATAGTGTTCGCTCATCTCTAGTGTTTACTGCTTTTGAGATGGATGGGAGATAGAACCTGTATATATCAGGTCCTGTATTTAGGGCATATCCTATGGTGATACAGTACTAAGATAAAGCACACAACTAAAAGACAAATTACACATGTGGTATGCTTACCCTGACTGCTCTACTGAGAGATGAAGGATAAACCTACAAATTAATGCACTTTATTTCACACATATAATACATTAATATAAAGGATAAAAAGATGTTTGAACTACAGTGATATAGGCGACATCCACAGAACAACTGAAATACATTATCTAAAAAATATAATATATAATATACCAAATGATAAGGAATGTGGAAACCATTACTAAATAGTAACACCAGTATAATATAAATGGAAATATAGTGCAATCCCCATATAAAAAATAGGTGTAGGTGTCCACAAATACAGCAATATACAGGTGGACGAAAGCCAATATAAAGTGAAGGTAAATACAAATAATCATGTGACAACAAAAAAGGTATATAGAGAAAGGTAGGAATGGCAGGAATGAGTATATGGTCTCAAGTATATGCATTTTAACATTTTTATATTGTGGGAGATGGAGTTGGTTTATTTGTAAGTTATTGTATTTATAGACTACTCATTCTTTATCTAGTTCTCTAATAGTTTGGATTGTTTATGTTGTTGGTGACATAGTTGTTACTTTTGTGGTATTTTTACATGATCTATACTTGGTGATTTTTTTGGATGAGAAATAATAGAGAGAGACTCTTCTGGGAGTCCCTTGTGGCATTAGATTACTGTGGCCAGGTTCACATCTGCGTTTGAGCCATTACGTTTCCCTATCCGCATGAGTTATGTGGAGAGAAAAGTCCTGCAAGCAGCACCTTTTTATCTGCAATTTTCGTTCAGAAAACGAGTGGAAACCACATGGACCCCATTATAGTCTATGGGGTCTGCGGGTTTTCTTAGCTTTTTTGTGGATAGGTTACCATCCAGGGGTTCCCCAAGCGGACTCCGTGAACAGAAACCCAAACGCAGATGTGAACCAGGTCTTAGCTGTTTAGAATGGTGTCTGTTCATCCAGTGGAGTCAGGTCCCCAGACTTTGCTCACCTTCTGCTGCACACGAGAGCGTCAGCCAATGGATATTCGAGCAGTGATTCTCCTTTTGAATAGAACATCATTTCTCAGCTAGTTATAGGCTGATGTACTCCGGTGTGGGTCAGGAACACCAGGGACCTGAATGGAGACTCTCTGCAGGATCCCCAACCACACGGACAGGTGTCGCTGGGTTCACACCAGCGTTCGGGTCTCTGTATCAGGTTTCCGTTTTCTGCTGGCAGAAGACGGAAACCTGTCAGACCGATCCAGCCGACAGCTCTTTGGTATGTCAGTATGTGATCTGTCAGGGTTAGGCACCTGAACACAGATCAGCTTTATTAGCAGCTTCCAGGTACCAGACGCTGCTTGTGGACAGTAAGCCGCACCACTACTATTCAAGCAAGGAACAGCACTGCAATTACCCAGAAACACCACTATACACCACTATACAGAGGATAGCGCTGCTGTGCCAATCCTACCCTGTTTCCCCGAAAATAAGACACCCCCCCCCCCTTCACCTTCTAGATCACATACAACCGGCAGTCATGCCGGCGCTCCGTTAAGGAAGCATCAGCATGACTGCTGATTGTTCCCCGCTCCAGGTGCTGCATAAGACATCCCCCGAAAATAAGAAAGGTCATATATTTCGTTAGATAATTTAATATAAGAAACTGTCTTATTTTCGGGGAAACAGGGTATTACTTTAATAGTAAGGGTGCTGCATCCTGTCCACTATAAGCACCCGGCAGAGAGGCCGCATATGGACACCGGTGGTTAGCTTTAAAAACCTTTAAAATTAATAGTCTCTCCTTATAAATACATATAAAGAGAGAGAGCTATTTATAAGGAGAGACTATTACACTATGTAACAAGTTTTTAATTTTTTTTTCTGTTTTAATAAAGTTATTTTCTGATTATTTAGATCTGAAAAGAATATAAAACGCTAATTTCAACTCATAAACTTTGCTTTTGGTACCAGAACATCAATATTTTAAATCATATATTTTAATTAACAAGTATATCACATGTCTAGATGTTGGTGAAATATTCTAGACTGTTCTGAAAACTTCTAATGTCTACATCATTCTAGCCATGTCTAGACGCCGGTAGAATATTCTAGATGTCTGCTTGTTTACTATATAAGCATGTCTGCGGGACAGTAGTACTTATTGTAATTGCAGTTATAGTGTGATAGCGGATAGCGATATAGTGTGAGAGCAAGCGCAGCAACTGAATAGGACTGAGAAATATAGTGTGTAGTTAGATACAGAGATGGCATCAAGAGGCTGTGAGTCCCATATCTCATATCAGGTCGTTGAGATCCTTTAGATTGGGGTAGTATCTCTCCATTTCTCCCCTAATGACACTATAGACTGGATAAGTTACATCTTTTTGTTCAAAATCTGATGTGCCACTTTCTTCTGATGATGTCTGATTTCTTTCAGGAGGTGCAGGTAAGGGGAGCTCAGTGCAGTGTGGTATTGGAGCAATTAATGATGGGATATCAGGATACGCCACAGGAGGAGGATTCTTGCCACTTCGACGTTTGGAAGGATCGACCATGTGAAATCTGCAAGCCTATAAGGTATACTTCGGAGTACAGGTCGGGGACTGGGACAAACCGTGGGCACCTCACTACAGTTGTGAAATCTGAAAAAGAACACTTGAGGGATGGGGGGGGGGAGAAGAGCCATGAAGTTTGCTATTCCAAGAATTTATTGAGAGCCTACCAACCACTCAACCAACTGCTACTTTTGCATGGTCGATCCTTCCAAATGTTGAAGTGGCAAGAATGCTCCTCCAGTGATGTATCCTGATATCCCATCATCAATTGCTCCAGTACCACACTGCTCTGAGCTCCCCTTACCTGCACCTCCTGAAATCAGCCATCATCAGAAGAAAGTGGCACATCAGATTTTGAACAAGAAGATGTAACTAATCCAGTCTATAGTGTCAGTAGGGGAGAAACTGAGAGATACTACCCCAATCAAAAGGATCTCAACGACTTGATATGAGATATGGGACTCACAAAGTCCAATGCTGAACTACTGACATCTAGACTGAAGCAGTGGAACCTTCTGAACGAAAGTGTTCAAGTTGCGGACCAGTGGAAACGTCGCTACCAAGGTCAGTACAACAAAAACATGATGGGAGATTACATTTGGGAACTTGTTCGAGAAAAGTGACTTACAGTATAATCGTAAATCTAGAAAGCAAACACACTTTTAAGTTGAATATCTCGACTCTTCCAGTACTGTATAATGATATTATTTTTCTATGACATTTTGTTATTGTATATGAAGCTAGACAGCTGAATATAGTCGTTATTTTTACTAATATCGGACATTTTTATTGATTTCGATGCCCTGGTCATAAAAACAAAGTTGATTAATAATAATTTGTATTTTCTGTAATGCCAACCTATGCACTGTTAGAAAATAACATCTGATGATCAAGGACAAAAACTCTATTACATAGTGTTATTAATAAGGCTAGGAGATCTATTATATAAGGAGGGATTTATAAAAAGGAACTATTAATAGCAAATGTAGTGAGGGAACTATTATAAATATGCGCTCCCCCTTTTTTTTAAGTTATAGCGCCCTTTTAAACCTTATACTACCCTATCCACGCTCCCCCGCTGAGTCCTGAAGCCGAGGTCTCTCCCTGCTAGTGGCTGCAATGCAGGACCTGAGCACAGTGGGCAATGTAATGACGTTATTGCATTCCATACATAGTCATCTATGTCAGCGCAGGGACTTTATAGCTCTGTGCACTGGCATAGATGTTCATAGTATTGAGGTGCATAGTACGCTGATACACTTGCTAAGCCTGCCCCGATCTGGATCAACAGACCAAACGTCTGGTGCTGCAGATCCCAGGGCACCTTTGGAGACTGGGGCCCTGGGCATTTGCCCAAAATGAAACACACACACACACACCCCTCACGCTAGCGCTGTCCCTATAGTCAGGCAGCGCCCCATATGGGGCAGCTCATACCCCTTTTTTGTGCATGTCACACCCCTTTTCATGATGTGCTAAAAGCAATCTGCTGGTCCCACACCTTTTGAACATATCACAAGTAAAATGACCGGAATAGGTGATACAGGAGCATTCCCTGGGAAGCCATCCCTCTTATTATGAAACCTTCCAGACTTTCTTTAAGAGTTGGAAAGTATTATGTGAACTCAGTTTCAAGGGATAACAATGACACTTGAGTGTATATACATGTGACATGATCCCTACCTCGTGCAGAGGTAGGGATCATGTCACAGTTTATCTCAGTTATTGCATAATGGTGATTAACCCTTTAGAACTATCATGGATTCTATCATAATGATATGTTGTGTTAGCTGATGCATTAAATCACAACATAACAATATAACCTTTCATTGCCTCCCATACTCCCAACAAGCAAAGCAGATCCTAGGCAAATGTGCAAACTCAAAAAAGAAGAGAGCCCAACAGAAAGGCACCAGGTATAATGTCTTGTCTCGTTTAGAACCAAATAGGATGTAGATATAGAAGGTGCAGAGGAACCTGGGCCCTAAATTTATAAAATCAAAGTAGTATGGAGATGTGTGACATACAGTGCAAAGTGCCAGAGGTCCCGGAAATAGGGCAGGTAATGCCATGTGTGCCTTCATTTTTAATTGCAAGAAACTATCCCCATTCATGTCAATGGATTCTCCATTGCCAACAACTTTCAGCTCATTTCTTCTTCAATGCTCTCCTTCTCCACTAGGAGGCAGCAGCATGCCAGCAATCACTTACGCAGTGCAATCAAGAATTTCTGCCTCATAGGTGTAATCTATCCATATGTCCCAATATCTGAATCTCAAATTGTAGAACAATATTTGATTTAGTGCACCAGCAGTTCATCTATTTATGAGAGTATGGGGACTATGTGCAGCATAGCAAACCTGAAATACTCTCCTATAATACAGGACCAGAATTATAACTAAGCTCAGAAAAATATAATATACCAGATCTTCTGAATCTTTCGAGACCTCCTTCACCCTGCTATCTATTCTTTACACAACTGCTATTCTTTACACAACTGTAATATTTTTTTTGTGCATCCTCTATACCAGTAACATGATGGTGCTTTGAACCCCCTGGGTGTAGGGGGTCTGCAGCCAGCTGAAGATGGCCGGGGCACTGCAGTATTATGATAACAGTCGGGCAAAGGCTGATTCCCACAACCACTCTCTCCCTTGTAAAAATAAGGGCCCCTTCACACGGAGTATACGCTGGATGATTCTGAATGTGTAAACCAGGGGTCCTCAAACTTTTTAAACAGTGGGCCAGAGGCAGAGCAGGTCGCACAGACATCAGGAGCGGTGCCCTCCAATAGGTAAAGTGAAGTGCGCTCCATGGCCTGGCCCGAGTTCCCCAGGAGCTTCATTATAAATGCACGCATGCTGGCGTTGTTGGCGGGGCCAGACAGAAGTGCTTGGCGGGCCGCATGTGGCCCTCGGGCCACAGTTTGAGGACCCCTGGTGTAAACGTTCCGAATCAGCAGCGTTTAAAACAGATCCCATTCCATTCTATGGGAGCCGGCATACATGCGCTCCCCATAGAAATTAATGGGCTGCTTTTTTCCATTCATTTCTATGGGGAGCACACGTATGCCGACTCCCATAGAAAGCAACAGGATCTGTTTTAAACGCCGCTGATCGGAACGTTTACACATTCAGAATCAGCAAGCGTATCCTCCGTGTGAAGGGACCCTAAGGCTGTGTTCTCATCTTCGCTGGAGTCTCCATTGGAGACTCTGTTGCTGAAACCAACAAAAATTGTTGGAGAGAAAAGTCCTGCAAGGAAGACTTTTCTCTCTGCCACTTTCAGTTTGAAAACAGGGGACACCTGCCGGACTCCATTATAGTCAGTGTAGTCCGCCAGTGTCTGTGTGTAGCTGTTGTTTTATTGATTTGGCTCGCCGTCGTTTGGTTCCCTGGCAAACCCAAACAATGGAGAGCACAACGCTAGTGTGAACATAGTCTAATACACCTCTAGTAGCATTCATCTACACTCATCTCTGCTGCCTATGGAGGTCACAGTGCTGAACTCTCCAGGCAGTAGAGATGAGTGCCTGTCTGTGCTATTGGCACAGCAGACAGCAGTTGGGAAAGCCTGGGACTTGGAGTAGGGACACCTCAGAAAACAGAGGGTTATTCCAGTTACTTGCTATTGATAACCTATCTTCAGGATAAGGAAAAGCTGTTCTGTGTAAATACCCTCAAAAGACAAGGGGGCAATCCCTCTGTCTGGAGGAAAAAGGTTTACTCTCCACAGATTCACTGTAAGGACTGTGAGTCTGTGGAATAGCCTACCCAGGAGCTGCTCACAGCAGTCACAGCTGACAGCTTCAAAAACTGCTTAGATGCTTTTTTACAGCAAAATAGCATTGATCGCTATGGAAATTTATAGAATGTTAGGCCCTTTCCCATCCCCTGGTTGAACTTGATGGACATATATCTTTTTTCATCTCTATAACAAGACATTAGTGGGGGTTCAGCACCTGGGGCCCCTGTTCATCAGATTGTAGAAGGGACTGCAATGTTTGTGCGAGTGCTGTGACCACTACACTATCAACATGTACACCATCTGTTTTACAGCGGCCATGCAATGTAATTACACCCTGGACCTATAGAAGTGAATGGGACGTCATTACATTGCATGGTCAGTCGAAAACTGAGGGAATATAATGTAAATTGCAAAGGGATCACAGTGCAGGCACTATAGCCCTTCAAACAGTGGATAGGCAGGGGTCCCAGGTGTTGGACCCCCACTGATCTCTTATTAATGACCTATCTGAGTAATTAATACAAAGGGACTGCAAAAGCCCTTCAAGGGGTTATTGACTTTTTAAAAATTGATGGTATTGTTTCCATACATGGTTTTCTCACCATATTTTTAATAACACCAGTTTCCAAGACCATGGAACACCGTTGTAGCACCCATAATCACCACTATCCAGAATATGCCGCAGGGATGGGATAGTGGACCCCAGAAGAACTTTGCACCAGGGCCCACAGGACTTTAGTTATGTCACTGCCAGTGGTGTAGCTTATGATAAGGGGGACGCAAATACTTATATTGCATTGGGGCTCTGGAGCTTCAAATTACACCTCTGGCAGCTGCTATGCTTACTATCCTGGAAGTATTACTCTATCTATGGTTTTCCCATTGTATACACATAACTTTTTTCACAGGACCCACCATTCCACTTCTATGGGGCTGCCATTCTCCATTGACTTCTTTTGGGCTTCATTCTCCTGGTCACGGGAGTCCCAGCTGTTAAGTCCTCATTGATCAGACACTTATCAGAGTCTATAATGTGACAATCTTTTTATTCCTCCCTTGGTGCTTTCTTAATGTTAGTAACATGGAATATGCATCACTAATGATTGTTCCCTGTTGTCAGGAAAGACCCCACTTCAGGCAAGATATATACATCTACATATTACAGACACCTCCACTTTTAAGACAAAAGGAACTTGCCTTTGTCAGGTTCCTGTTGCAGTAATTTATGCCTTGAAAGTGTATCCCCCTCTCTCTGAATAAGGTGAACATTCTGCAGAAACAACACCATTCATATGCATAGGACACCTGTCGTATGTGAACAAGCCCAAAGGGTATGAGATGAGACCTTCATACAATAGAAAAGAGAACAACAAACAATTATGTGTTGACTGTTCCTAGTTGCAGTGACGCAATAATCTGCAAAATGCTTAGTTTTTGGACGCAGGGCAGCGGCACCTCGGCCATACACTGTGGTCATACCCCTTGGCATGTAGACTGCTGGTGTTTCGATGGGATCAGTTCTCACATAGTTAATAACTGCAGTGCAGAAGACTAGTGCAGGGACAGCAGCAGATGATGTCTGCAGATATTGTATGCCTGGTCAGTCTGGACAAGCATCACATCACATTGGATTCTCGGCTTCATTCTGATATCACTGCAGCTTTAAAGTGGACACTTGTACAACATGACAGACATAACCTACTTATACAAATGGAGCAGCGTCTCCAAATCTCTTTACTACTGATTTGCAGTTCCTCTCCGTAAGATAATTCTGAGTTTAAAGCATTTTATTAATTTAGTAAGACATTACATTCTGGCTAATGGATCCTGAATGGGATAGCGCCATTCATTACAGACATTAGGCTCAAATATCAAAGCCTAATGTCGCTCATATTGGTTTATATGTAAATATTTAGTGACGGCTAATAGGATCATATCACCAATACTACTGCAAAATCCTGAAGTACTGAGATAGTAGAGCAAATATAGGAATTACATCAAAGTATACATTACATAACAAGGACCATAGAACCATTGACTCCTATTCATCAAGTGAGTTACAATGAGTCTCCTTTGTAATCCTCACTGAAAATCTTCTCTGATGTATAACAATAGAAGAACCTCACAATAAGATGGTAAGACCCAATTACAAGTGTAGGACGCAGATGTACAATATTAGTATAAACTGCACTATTTTAAGGAGCTGAACTCAAGGAACCAGTCATCAATTATAGGCACTCATTATCCTCCTCCTCCTCTCCTTAGAGCAATCTTCTCCTTCTGTTGTATTGAGTGACCCCGTAATAGTGATCTTTATTTTTTTTTTATTAAAGAAATTCTTGTACTGCGCTGTACATCCTATTAATCCTACTAATATTATAAATGTGAAAGTTTGGATGTTTCTGAGTTTGGAAGTTTGTTACTCAATCATGAAAAAACGGCTGAACGGATTTGGATGAAATTTGGCACATAGATAGTTTATAACCTGGATTAACACATAGGTAAATGACATGTCTTCATGAATGTTATGAATTTGTGTTAATATACTATATTAAACTGGACTCTCTCTGATAAAGCTAGGTCTGTTATCTCTCTATGTAAACACACAGATAACACTGAGTCTATTGTGTACAAGCATCTGCATATTATCTGATCTGCTCCAGTGTTGAGACACTGATATGAGAATTTTAAACATGCTGGAAAAAAAGAAAATCTAATTTGTCACTAAATTCTAAAATCATGAGAGCTATGAAGGTAACCAGAAGTCACAGACTTCTCCTCAAGTGGCGCTCAGGGGGATTGAGCAAGGTAGGCGTCAAGCGGCTCTTTATAGAGCAGCTGAAATGCCAAAGCTGGCGAATCATCGATGCCAACAACACAGTCATTATATGGCTTCCTGGCGAGCTGCTGAGATGCTGGCACAATCATGGGCACGGCGCAAGGAACAAGTTCAGCGGCAGGCGAGCTTGATAGCTGCAAAAACACTGGTTCAGTAATCATCAACGAAAACAACACGTTCATTATATGGTGTTCAAGCCAGCTGCTGAGGTGCCAGAAAAATCATAGGCACGGCACGAGGAACAAGTTCAGCAGCAGGACAGATTGACAGCTGCCGAAATGCCAGAGCATGTGAACCATTGGTGGCAACAAGTTGCGGGCAGAGGCTAGTATCATCTTATATTTTTCCAATGTTCTCATCATCACGAAGTATTTCTTTGGTGTCCATCTTTGCAATAGCAGTAAGGAGACTTACCTACCCTAGGAGAACTAGTACATACAGACAGAAGTCAGATACCGTCCTGTTAAAGAGTAATTGTTACTTACATTTTTTGGTAATATTTGTATGTAATAGTTCAGGAGAATTTAAGAACCTTTGTAATATTTTATCAGAGGAAAGTTCTTCTATCTGCTATTATCCGCTCCTCTCCTGCCTGCTAAACTGCACAATTAGAAACATGGAAGATTGACAGCAGAAAAGATCACATGGTCCATCTAGTCTGCCCGTATATTATGTCCATTGTCCACATATGTCCACATCCTTAGGATGTGTTTATCCTATGCTTAAATTCTGCTGTAGATTTGCCACTACATCTGCTGGAAGTTTGTAGCCTCATCTTTCAGTGAAATAATCTTTCCTGCCATTTTTTCCCAAAAAAATTCATTCAGAGATCCATCTATACTGAAAGCAAACCTTTAAAAAATCATAAATGAACAGTACATGTGAATATTAGAAACTTTGCAATATATTTTATTTTAAAATGATGTATGAGTTACTTTTTACATATTGGTATATGAAGACGGGAGGGGAAAGAAGAGGCTACTAGAAAACACACACAGATAACAGCTGCTGCTACACTGCTATTCTGTCACTGAGGGCGGAATGCTATTAAAATACTGCTATGCTAGAGATTAGCTGCTTCCAGCCTCCTTCCCCCTTCCCTTGTCAATAAACTTCTGTGTGTGACGCTGGGTTCACTCCCGCGCCCAATTTCTTCACGGCCGGACACTTTCCAAAGGGTTTGAACAATGCAGGTTTCCGTCTCCTGTCCAGTTTCAGGCAGGAAACGGAAACCTGCATAACGGAGACCGGGGCGCAGATGTGAATGAGCCCTGAGTTGGATATGGCTATGGATTCCATGTAGACAAACAGACTGATTAGGAAGCGGAGAGCAGCTTAATAAATAGAAAAGGAAACAGATTTCCTTAATAAGGTTTATTACAATGTTTCGTATATCCACCTGTACTATTCATTTATGAAATGTTTCATACTTTGAGGTTCACTTAAAGGTAAGCTGCAGTTCATAGAAGTCTATGAAGAAGGAAAATGGAGGAGGAAAAGGAAAAGCAGAGAGAACAGGTATTCTAGAGTAGATTAAAGTAAGATATCTCTCTCACCAGAACTTTGTTCAAATGTATATGTATATGACTTGCTCAAAAACTAGAAATGTTACTGTTTCTGCAGCTTGTGTCTGCACTTGTTACTCACTGAGCTCTTCTTCCTCCCTTCTCCATATACTTCTATATCGCGGCTTAGTCTGTTAGCTCTAACTGTTATCACAATGAGGACAGGTCTCTCAGTGAAATAAGACATTTAGCAAGAAGGAGAGGAGCAGATAACAGGAGATTGAATCTTTATCCTCTGATAAGGTATATTATAAACTTCCTTATATTTACTTGAACTATTCATTTCTAAAAATTATTAATATGAATAATCATAATAATAATAATATTAATCTTTACAAATGTTGAGTTTACCCGGGATATCACCAAGAAATGATATCTGGCACGCTCTTACTATAGCACAACTCTGGACCATTGCTATATAATGTTGTTATATAATGTCACTTTTTTAACAAATGTAGCTGACTTCCTAAACATTAAATGGGATTTTCTACAATTATAACTATATCTAAAGTTGTAGAAAATTGAAAGAAAAATAACAGAATTTTTGCACAATTTTATAGATTTTCTCTAACCATCTTAGTGGTGTCAGTGCTTTGTCTTGGCTGTTTGCCCATGGATATGAGCATGAATATTGGGCTAGTACTTGTCATAAACCCAGCCGTGATCTCCTTATTGTGGGCATATTATCTACTGCCCCTTTCTGCTTCTTTGTTCCAGCTTTAAACATGTTTTGTGCAGTTGTCCTTATACAAGTCGTATACATTTACATCAATTCTTGGTTCTCTTTTTCCCAGAAGACATTGACTCGGCCTCTGCATGTGCTATGGTAGAACAAACGCCTTTAACAAAACCCTTTATTACACATAACTACATGCTATATATTTATGAATCATTATGTATAAAATAATGCCATACAGACACATGTAACAGAAGTATCAATGTGCTTTATAGGGTAGCACAAAGTAAGAGCTAGAACAGGAATAAAAAAAATACTTCATGTAAAAATCACACTCTGCTTTCTATGTCTCCACAGGCAGGAAGGTTCCTCATCTTCAGATCTTACTCATAAACACTTTAAGAGGAAAGTATTGCAGGACGTCCTTCGAGGGCAGTCACACAGTTTCCCGATCCGAGCGCCTTTCCTGACAGCGCACTGTTCTCCGGCATCGCACTGTAATAGTAACGTACAGATCAACCTCTTATATTATAATACTGCAGTGAAATAGACTTCAGATGACAACTCATAAGCAACATTTTTATTATTATTTAGCTTACTTATATAGCGCCATCATATTCCGCAGTGCTTTACCGCCATTGTTAGTCACTGTCCCATATAGGGCTCACAATCTACATTCCCTATCAGTATACATATCATGTGGTAACACGACTGACTGATACACACATCACATATTCAGCTCTGCTACAGCTATATATTTATGCACTCGAGTTCTATATAACAAAATGCAATATTAATAATAACTATAGATAAATAACTCCAATAACTTATTGGAACACTTTTGCACATACAGTCTGTTTCTTCATGCAGGACATGGATCTTTTTTTTATTCATAACCTGTACATATCAGTGAGGCTTGTTATTATAGTCTGGTTTATTGGGGTCTGGCCACTGGGACCCTCAGTAATTGTAAATGGGTTAGTGTATGGTCTCTCTCCATAATAGTGTATGCTAGTTAGTCCCATCAATGAAGAAGCATCTGCATGTATACGGCTTCTTTACATTGACTACTTCTCTCTGGTGTAGATGAACATTTTTTTCCAAAGCTGTCCTTTACTAATGCTTTGTATTAGACTGACATGACAGTCGTAACCTGCACCAGATGTAACACAATGACTGAAGCTGGATTTACGGTATTCTTAGATGGTCTAGTCTCATTGTACACCATCTATCATTGGCTTATTTAAAGGCATACAAAATGTGCCAACAATTTGCCCTAAAATGTTTCATAATAATAATATTTTTCATTATTAGAACAATGGTCATGAAGCCATAGAACTTGAAATTTTATTATTATTTTTTAGCCACAATTGGAACAATTTTAGATCAAATGTAAGCATAACGATCAATGGTCCGCCAACATTATATTTGTCATAGTCATTTCATTTACAGTGTATCCAAACCCCCAAATAACAAAAATCTGAGATCTGAATTCACATCCAGGGGATTTTCTAGTAGATTTCAGTAAAATGACGCTGCTTAGCTATACTATATACAGTTATCATAGAGTTCCCGGAGAGTCAGTATACATGAGCATAAAACATCATGGCTCATATGGTTAAATAGAACTGGTTTCAGCAGCGCTGGGGTTTTGGGTTCATATCCAACCAACACCTGTATGGAGTTTATATGTTCTCCCTGTGTTTATGTGGGTTTCCTGTTATAGTCCGAAGACAGACATTGGCATGTATTTAATATTCTCTTATATGAATAAGAATACTGCAAGAATGGTCGCCCATTAGGCTCAGGGATAAATGTGTATGATGACAATCTCTATACAGTACAGTGGAATATATCGGTGCTATGTATATATGCAGCAGAGGTGAATATGTTATATAAGCAGAAAACTAATTACAGTCCACTGCAATGGTTTTTTGACTTCTTTAGGATTTGTATGTGCAGGTCCTCCATGTATCTACCCAGATGCTTCCATATCATCAGTTGTGTACAGACTATATACTGATTTATAAGTGTCTATGCCTATGCTTGTCTGCTGTAATAACACAGGTGTCTTATCATAGTTAACAGTAATAGACTACAGAGATAGAGGAATAATACACTCAATACAAGTGCAAAATCACACTGATATGATATCCTGATATACATAGTTATATCAGTGTGGACATGTCATAGCAGTTAGATCATACCATGAACAAGTTACTGTGTGTGTGTGTTGGAAAGATACCTGGTTTCCAGACAGCATCTACTATACTACAGAACAATGCAACATGGAATCAATTACAACTACAAAGCAAAAAGTATAATATATAGGAAAATAACTCACCATGGGCACTTGTCCATACTTCTTCTCAAATGATGGAAGTCTTTTACTTTTCAGTTTTTCTAAGACTTCCTGCAAAGCATCAATCTAAAAACACAAAACAGTAACATCAATGCAATAAGCAACAAGTATGGAGAGATCCCTGGTCAGTGCAATCTGTCCAATACACTAGTCCTATAAGAATACAGCCTCTGCATATATGACAACTCTGCTAATACTTCTGGGCTGGGCAGATGTATTGTCAGAGATAGTGAGAGATGTCAGCATGAGGATACAAGTCTAAGAGTGTACAGAGTGTCTGTTTTTCAGCACCAGGACACCATATATATTAGATTGCATGTCACATACCAGCTCCTTCTCATGGATGTTGTTGTCTATGGGGGAGTAGAAGTCCAGGGACCTGCTCTCCAGGTAGTCTGTCTCCTCACAGCTGCCTCTGAGCACCAGGAGGAGGAGTGTGGAGCTGAGCAGTGTGAGCAAGGCTCTGCGGGAGCTCTCCATGGTGCTGAAGTCCAGTCTGTTCTCAGGAGTGCACACAGGGCTATATATAGGGGCAGGAGACCAACCTGTACTGACATCACAGTCATAGACAGCGCCCAGACTACTCCAGCGTCATTGGTGGGATGTGGAAGGGATAACTACATGGGGGCGGCAAAGACTCTCATAGTTGTTACCTGCAGGAGGGAGGTATACGAAGTTCTTCCCCAAATGCCAACTACTGACTCATTTTCTTTAAGACGTTCTTCAGCAGCTGCGATGTATTCCTGCAAAGCAACATAATATTCCAGCTAGTTCAGACTTTCACTATAAAAAGCAGATATCATCACTCAGTATATGGTAGGAAGAAAACATTCAATTTTTCTTAAAAAGATGCTTTGCACAAGTTGAGGGGTGTATAACAAGGTATAATATACCTATTACTATATAATACTGTGCAGATGTTTACGTAGCTGTGGAAAATACTGTAAAATAAGAAGTCTTAATAGTTTATTTTTGTCAAGTAACAAAATGTAAAGTGAAATCTTAATCACCGCCTATGGAAGAGGAATCCTGGAAGTGATGATATAGACCCCATAGAGCCTGGATCTCAACATCATTCAGTCTGTCTGGTATATATGAAGAGACAGAAGGATTGGAGCAAGTCGACATCCACAGAAGATCTGGGCTTGGTTCTCCAAGATGTTTGGAACAACCTCCCTGCCGTGTTCCTTCAAAAACTCAGATTTAATGCTGGCTTCATGCGCCTATAGTTATAGCCAGGGCACTGGGAACAGTCACCACCATTGCAGGTGATAATTCTGACCATATAATCTATTGTTCCCAATAATTTTTAGTAAGGGGTAAATTATTCCTTATCCACACCTTACCTGCTATTAAACATTCTTCTTACGTGAAAGTGGATGCCTCTTGTGACCAGAATACGGCTGGCCATACACACCAGATGTATGTCAGCCAAAGTTTCTTACATCTAGACAAATGTCTAAAGCATATGGAGGCCTCCAAATTCTTCCCAACAGCAGATGTTGGGGGATAGAAGTGTTGAGAGTGTTGAATTTTAACACGCCTGATCCTTTTGATCTTGGAGACATAAGCCAA
Source organism: Leptodactylus fuscus (assembly GCF_031893055.1). Taxonomy (NCBI): domain Eukaryota; kingdom Metazoa; phylum Chordata; class Amphibia; order Anura; family Leptodactylidae; genus Leptodactylus; species Leptodactylus fuscus. The sequence continues at coordinate 56,182,980 of NC_134265.1, forward strand.
TTCCAGATGTACCTGGCAGAGATGACCTCCTTTCTTTATTAAGAATACATACATGCTTGACTGAGCTGAGCTTGCATGTGTAGATACAGGGTCAGAAGGTGGAAGGGGCTGAATCTCCAGCAAGTAGTCCATGCAGACACGTTATTGGTCAGAGCAGCTTCTGTTTATTACTCTTGGGTCAAAGCTTGTGGAGGATCTAAAACCTATCCATGTGGTCCATACTGCATGGAAAGTGTTATCGTACCCAACGCCCCTGGCTTCAAATGGGTTCTCCATTATTTAGAATTGTATGCTATATACATAAACTCTCCAAGCTTAGATAGAACCCCTAGTCCACCATGGCATACACCGACAATGTGATCACTTTAAAAATCAGGACAGTGGTAATATATATATATATATATATATATATATATATATATATATATATATATATATATATATTAAAACTTACCTTTTATTACTTAAATTGCCAAGGACCAGTCCTTAGGATAGGCTATGAAAACCTTAAAAAAGCTTAAAGAGAGTGCCCATAAGCATAGACTAAAGATCCTGCTCTGAGATGCTCAGATTTTATGTTACAGTCCTATGAAAAAGTTTGGGCACCCCTATTAATCTTAATCATTTTTAGTTCTAAATATTTTGGTGTTTGCAGCAGTCATTTCAGTTTGATATATCTAATAACTGATGGACATAGTAATATTTCTGGACTGAAATGAGGTTTATTGTACTAACAGAAAATGTGCAATATGCATTAAACCAAAATTTGACCGATGCAAAAGTATGGGCACCTCAACAGAAAAGTGACATTAATGTTTAGTAGATCCTCCTTTTGCAAAGATAACAGCCTCTAGTCGCTTCCTGTAGCTTTTAATCAGTTCCTGGATCCTGGATGAAAGTATTTTGGACCATTCTTAGAAAAAAAGGGGATAAAGTGAGTATCCAAAAAATATAGGGTAGCAAATTAAAACTCAAAAGCTTTTATTAATACCCGCTAAAACATTTACTATAAAATTGCTCCCCCACAAGTGAACCACCATCACCTATCACAATGTAGGATAGCTAGACTACAGATAGTCGCATAGGTCTGATTGGGGGTATAGTAGCCAACACAGATATTCCAGCTACTAGGATGTCAAGGGGAAAGAAAAATAAACAAGGATCCTCCCACTCCTTTCCTCAGATCCCTTCAACACCCCATATCAGATCCAATGTGTAAGTTGCTTTTGGGAGATACACAGGACGCTCTTATATTCTTTTGTTATCTCACTCCTGTGTCAGTTTCAATTTCTGAGACAACGTTTTGTATCCTTCCCCTGAACAACTATGTTGAACAATCTTTGTTTTCAGATCATTTGAGAGCAGGCTGTCCATGCTCGGCGACCATCAAACTTAACTGAACTTGAATTGTTTTGTAAAGAGGAATGGTCCAAAATACCTTCATCCAGGACCCAGGAACTGATTAAAAGCTACAGGAAGCGACTAGAGGCTGTTATCTTTGCAAAAGGAGGATGTACTAAATATTAATGTCACTTTTCTGTTGAGGTGCCCATACTTTTGCACCGGTCAAATTTTGGTTTAATGCATATTGCACATTTTCTGTTAGTAAAATAAACCTCATTTCAATCCTGAAATATTACTGTGTCCAGCAGTTATTAGATATATCAAACTGAAATGGCTGTTGCAAACACCAAAATATTTAGAACTAAAAATGATTAAGATTAATAGGGGTGCCCAAACTTTTTCATAGGACTGTACTTATATACTAAATACTCTGAATGACTTACTTTTTCCATCCAAATTTTCAGCAATCTCTCACACAGCTTCAAGGGAACTGTTAAATGACAAACTCAGCCCTGCTACATTGAATAATGTAAAATACACAGTTTGCCGCAACCAGTTACCAGTCATTAATCGGTGCGGTAATTGAATACGTTGACGCTGCTGCTTGCATTGAGTAGGCGGACGCACAGTCCATTCATTCTCTATGGGTTCGTGTATGATACCTGTTATGTTGTGACTTATTGGTAAGATGCACAACAGGACTTATGTTGATTTATACAACGTGTGATGTAGCAGTTCAAAGTAAAATTATGTATATAGAAATATCTTGTTTTCCTTGGAAGACGTCCGTGATGTGTCATATCATTAGTATTTCTAGTAGACAGCAGTTCTAAATTACATTAGTTATCTATACAGAAATGTTACTCCTTCAGGGGATTCTCCTCTGAATACTAATATCCATTTTAATGTGAGCTGGTGGAGGGACTCTAATGCATCACGTGTCACAAAGTCTTCAGCATTTCAAGTTTTTCTTCAATGATTTGCTCCTCCTTTTGAAATCCCCTTGTGCACCATTTATAGGCTGTATTAATAACAATTTTCCACTGACATGTCTGCAAATATTTTTAAACATTACAATGTGATGTCAGGACCTGACCCTTAGGCCTCATGCACATGACCGTGTACGAGCTGGGTTCATGCAGATGGCACATATATGATGCCTTGTCCCCCCACCCCATGTCTCCATGGACTGAATAACTTACTTTAGTGAGCCTGGACTGCAAATGAACAGGACTAGGACCGGTCCTGAGTTTTGCTCTGCCATCATGGCCCCATAAAATACACGGTCAATGGTCATGTGTATGGCACCATACATATGAATGGGTCAGTGTGCTAGCCATGTTTTTTAATATACTAACAATGTATAAGGGCTCATGCACACAACCATATGCAGAGTTGAACAGCATTATACAGGCATTGGTATTCTCTTCCTGCACAGTCTGCCGCTAATCACTGTTAAACCGGGTTCATACAGGGTTTTTTGGTCAGGATTTTGACGCGAAATCTGCTTGTGGAAAAAAGAAGCGACATACCCTTTATTGAGGTAGATTCCACGGCTGATTCAGCCGACACGCCGTCCCGACTACATTCATCCGGAGCAGAATGTCGCAATTGGATGCTGGTGCACTCTATGTACCACACTGGCATACAGTTGTGGCTAGATGTTTTTTGGACCAGATTCTGAGGTGGCCTCCGTCTCAAAATCCGGTCCAGAAACCCCCCATGCTTAAGACTGGGAACACAATAGGTGGGCTTGGAACAGGTTAGCGGCCATGTAAATTCCAATGACTACCCTACTGAGATGTACAATAGCAACATAGTGGATGAAATGACACTAAATCTCATTGAAATACTACAAGACACTTTAAAAACCCAGCGTGTCAATTATTGCTGCAGATTTTACAAGTGACTTTCAACCTTTGTGACTCCTGTAAGGGTGCAACAGCAAAAAAAAAACCCATCAAACTTCAGGTCTGAGGAAACCGGGCTGCTGAATTTACTTGATCAAAATTCTGCAGCACATCCGCCCGTTCTTCTGTGCCAACCACTAATAGACTGACATGTTATACTACAAAATCTGAAATATAATGCCATTATTAGCAGTATTTCCTTTGCAGGCAATAGCTTGTTTTTCTTCAACAGGATGTCTCAGGAGACGATAGGCTTCTGACTATACTTTTAAAGTTGTATTAAAGGTGTCCTGCCATATTGAACATGCATTCCTATGAGTGGGCAGCACAGAGCAGATTGATATGTACACTCCTCAACATTAAAAGGGCAACACCAACAAGGACAAATAATATCACTGACGGGTCATTACTCTCACTGAAGACTATTCACTGAAAAGAGTAAAATATAACTTTTATTTGTTCGTTTAAAATATCACCCAAGTGCTCTTTGTGCAAAACATAAAACACAAAACATAGGGTGTTGGAAAATATGGGCATAATTTGATGCTAAATTTGCCCTCAAATGTATCCAACCCCTTAGTATCAGTTTCCCATAACACCTGTTGATAACTCAGGTTCAAACCTATTGGTGCTTAAATAGGTCTAGTACATATGGGTTAAATATAACTATTTACTGTGGTGGGTGGCAGGGTTGCTATGTATCAACAAAAGCCCTGCAATTATAGATAAACTCAAATACTATCCCCACTAAGATTGTAACACATAGCTCCCAACTCTTATGTGTTGGAGATAATTAAGCCATGTAACAGCAAATAGTTCAACTAGTAGCATACACTCCTTTGTATCATTTGCTACCTAGCTATATGAAACACGGCACAATGGCCATCTATCCCTAACGGTCATCTTAGACCAGGGCTCTCCTCAACGCGTTTCACTAACAGCCCTTCTTAGTTCATCAGGAGGAATATATGGGAAGGTTGTTTCTGATAGTAATTTGCAGTGAAAACTGCAGTTTACCGCGTCCTTGATGGTAGGACGCGGTGTCGGATGTACTGCCAACGTGCGCGCCGGTCATCTGGGCTTTTATACTTTAACCACGCCCCCAATCCGTCCCACAACTGACGTGGTGCGCTCCTATTGGTCGCGCCCATCATCTGGGCTTCTGATGCATTGTACGGGGCGTGTATACTGGTAGTAGACGCTCACATGGATCCTGTGTAATACTGGCTGGCGAACCTCAAGTCCCAGCGAGTCTTTAGATGGCAAAAAGAGGCTATAGATACACAACTAGATGTTAGGATGTATATGATATGTATAATTCCATGATGGAATATCAGATCGATGTCTACCGATAACAAAGTAAGTATGTTTTTATTCATACAGAGAACTATCTAACAATAACAAGGTAAGTATGTTTTTGTTCATACAGAGAACTGTCAAACCTCGGATACGAAATCCACAGCGCCCAGGACATAACATAAGCGCATATTGTGGATGAAGACCAAGATTCCTCAAGATCCCTCTCCACATGTATATACTCAAATATAGGATAGATCATATGACATATATCATTTGATAGAAGTCAAATCATTTTGACTTCTGGTGTCCAATTTAGTTCACAATAATGGACCATATGCAAAAACACAGTCTTTTCCCTATTAGGGGCACCCATAGTTCATATGTCTCAAATGAAACAGCTATAATTGATGTTCTCATTTAAGCCCCTTGGGGCCAAGCTTTTTAATCTAAAAGTCCATTCAGCCTCCTTTTGGAGGATTCTTTTATCAAGGTCACCCCCCCTTGGATTGGTTCTCACCACCTCAATGCCCTGAAAGACCAGGTTATCAAGATTGCCATCGTGGACCTCCCACATGTGGCGACTCAGCGGACGATCATCTTTGCGTCTTACATTTCCTATATGATCTAATATCCGCCTACATAGTTTCCGACCTGTCTTGCCAACATAATTTTTTGGGCATCCACAAGTAGCCATATACACCAATCCTGATGTTTGACAATTAATGAATCCCCTAATATCGTATGAGGTACCTGTCGTAGCGCTCGTAAAATTGGGGCCTGTTTTGATGTATTTACAGGCTTTACAGTGACCACAATGATAATTCCCTTCTGGGATATGTCTATTCAACCAAGTTTTTTCAATTTTTGGTAGCAAGTGGCTATGTATCAACCTATCCTGTAAGTTTCTCCCCCTACGATATGTAATTGCTGGAGACGGTGACAAAATATGTTGTATATTAGGATCTAGTTTTAATACATTCCAGTGCCTAGACAGAATATCTCTGATCTGTCTATTATGATCATCATAAGTCCCGATAATCCGAATTGGATTGCCCTCCGAAGTTCTCGGACGGGGATTGAGAAGTGCCGTCCTATTCTGATTTGATGCATATTGGAAGGCTCCTCTAAGTACATCCAATGGATAACCCCGATCCGCAAAGCGAGAAGTAAGATCCTCGCTTGCTATTTTGAAATCTGAGTATGAGGAACAATTCCGCCTCATACGTAAATACTGTCCTCTGGGTATTCCTTTGCGTAGTGGGAGAGGATGATAACTTTGCCAGGACAATAGACTGTTAGTAGCTGTCTCTTTCCTATATATGTTAGTGGATACATTTCCCTGTCCATCGATCTTAATAGTAAGATCCAGAAAAGTAATTTCCTTTTTACTGATGGTTGCTGTGAATTTTAAATTCATACTGTTGTCATTCAATACCCCAACAAAGGCTTGAAATTCCTCCTTAGTTCCTGACCAGAACAACAGTATGTCGTCTATGTATCTGATCCAATTATGGATCTTGGATGTAAATCTCCCATTCTCTTCCACAAAGACCAGCCGCTCCTCCCACCGGCCGAGATATAAATTTGCAAAACATGGTGCAGCGGGACTCCCCATCGTGGTCCCAATCGACTGGTGGAAGAAGCGGCCGTCAAACATGAAATAGTTGTGTCCGAGAATGAAGTACAGTAAATCCATAACGAATTGGTTATGAGACAAGTGTGTACTACTCCTTGCCTCAAGGAAGCGCCCCACAGCCCCACACCCCTGATCGTGGGGTATGGAGCTGTAGAGCGCCTCCACATCAAGACTGGCAATGAGTGTACCAGTCGGGAGGACTATGTCCTCCAATTGTCTCAGTACATCCTGGGTATCACGCACATAAGAGGGTAGGGCAGTGACAAACGGTCTCAGGATTTTGTCAACATAAATACTGATTCCCATTGTAATACTCCCAATCCCAGACACAATGGGCCTGCCTTTTAGGGGATTTACCCCTTTATGGATTTTAGGGAGGCAGTAAAAAGTGGGGATGACAGGTTTATCAGGTATCATAAATGCCCATTCATTATTGGTGATAATACCCTCATTTAGTGCTTTATCCAGGATGTCCCTTAACTCAGTGGAAAATTCATTGGTAGGGTCTCTTTGAAGAATGCGATATGCACCTGGATATTCCAGAAGATCCAAACACATTCTTTTATATTGGGGGCGATCCATGATGACAATATTCCCTCCTTTATCCGCTAATTTCATAACGACAGTGTCATCTGCTTCCAAATCTTTGAGGGCCATAAGTTGTCTTTTTGTTAAATTATTTCTGATATGGTAGGTTCGAGCACTAAGTTCAGAAAATTCCCGTAATACAAGCTGTTCAAAGATGTCAATATGTCTTGTATCAAATAACGGGGGATTTCTCACACTTTTGGGTTTCAAGTCAGTATGTGCTATGGGAGCTCCCTCCCCCTCCTCCCATAGGGAATGAAGAAGTGCAACGTCTGGAAGGTCTTGTCGATTAATCCCTAATTCCGAACATCGCTGTTTATCAGCGATATTCATAAATTTCGCCCATCTTATTTTTCGGGTGAAAAGCATGATATCCTTTACCCACGTGAATTCCTGATACTTTGGCGTGGGGACAAATGTAAGACCTTTGGCTAGAACCTCTTTCTCAGAAGTAGAAAGTATACGTTAAGATAGATTCATGATCTGTAATGTAGAGGAGTTCCCACATTCATCGTTACTACTTGAAGAAGCTGGTGAAACCCTGTGTGCTATACCCCGCTCCACCATATTATCAGGTTCTATGTAGTGTCTCCTTTGGTTTGATTCCGCCCCCTCAAAAAATAATTTGTTATCTGAGGGCCCTCTGACAAAAAACCCGTCTTTCTCGAAGTGGATCTCCCCCTTTGTGTTTCATGATCTGAGGAATGTTCCCTGCGCATGTCCTGCCTGTTCTTATTCCTATAACCACCCCTTCCTCTACGATTTTTTGGAAGGTATTGTTTTGGTTTCTCATTATCTGAACTGTCTATGCCTGTTTCAGCTGTAGGACGAAGTTGTTGATAGGCTCTATGTTCCTTAAACTCAGTTAGATCCCGCTGAAACTGATAGTGTTTCCTATTCTTCAGCATTGATGTGAAATGTTCGATATTAATTTGTAATGCTTTCTCTCTCTTTTCATAGTCTGCCTCACTCTGAAAAGTTTTAGCTTTCTGTATGAGTTCCTTGAGGAGAGTTGAGTGTTTCGTAAATGCTATTTCCAGTGGTGTAACTAGGAATGGCGGGGCCCCGTGGCGAACTTTTGACATGGGCCCCCCCCCCATCCCAACTGACGCCGAAGACCTCGACTGACCCCCTCCTCCGCACTCTATTATGTCCCTTACTTACTGTCCCCTGCACACACAGTATTAACCCCAATAGTGTCCCCTGCACACACAGTGTTAACCCCAATAGTGTCCCCTGCACACACAGTGTTAACCCCAATAGTGTCCCCTGCACACACAGTGTTAACCCCAATAGTGTCCCCTGCACACACAGTGTTAACCCCAATAGTGTCCCCTGCACACACAGTGTTAACCCCTATAGTGTCCCCTGCACACACAGTGTTAACCCCTATAGTGTCCCCTGCACACACAGTGTTAACCCCTATAGTGTCCCCTGCACACACAGTGTTAACCCCAATAGTGTCCCTCTGTGGACACCCATAAACAATTATTATACTCTGGGGTCTTTTCAGACCCCAGAGTATAATAATCGGAGACTAAATCGGGAATAAAAACATTAAAGAAAAAAAACCACTGTTGCTTCTTACCTGTTCCCCGGCTCCTGTGCTGTCCTCCTCTCGCGTCCTTCGTTAATGACGTCGGATGTCACATGACCCGGGAAGCATGCTGGGTTCATGTGACGTCAGACAACAGTAGGACGGAGGCCTGGCAGGATAGCGGAGAGGTAAGTAACAGTTTTTTATATTTATTACCTCTCCCGATCCGCCGGTCATTATACTCGGGGGTCTGCAAAGACCCCCGAGTATAATGATAGCCCCTGTGGGGCCCGCGGTGTCACTTGCCGATACCCGGCCCAGCCAGGATCGGCAAGTGAATAGGGCCCGTAACTGCCTATTGAAAAAAAACCGCAGCGGTAGCGGCTGTCACCGGGCCCCCTAATGGCCCGGGCCCTGTGGCAGCTGCTACTGCTGCTACCACGGTAGTTACGCCCCCGGCTATTTCTTCCTCAGCTAATATCAAACCCATAAGTCTAATTGATGAGGCTGTAACCTCCTCTTCCCATTTATTCAGGAGGCTAGGTGTTCTCAACCTCTCTGCAGGTAGGACAGGATTCCTGAGACCCCTAGGTACAATTTTGTTATCAATATATTTTTTCAACCCTTGGATCTCCCACCATGACTTAACATATTCTCTGTACGTTTTGGTCAGATTTTTAAATAACATTTTGATAGTAACCGTCTGTTCAGACAAAGACATTTCATTTTCGGAAAATACTGTGGTAGCCTCATCTAGCCATTTACTTGGATCCACCTCTAGAGTCAAAAAACCCGCCATCAGTAGTCTAATGTACGGGCGAGATACCCACTGTAATAAATAATATCACTGACGGGTCATTACTCTCACTGAAGACTATTCACTGAAAAGAGTAAAATATAACTTTTATTTGTTCGTTTAAAATATCACCCAAGTGCTCTTTGTGCAAAACATAAAACACAAAACATAGGGTGTTGGAAAATATGGGCATAATTTGATGCTAAATTTGCCCTCAAATGTATCCAACCCCTTAGTATCAGTTTCCCATAACACCTGTTGATAACTCAGGTTCAAACCTATTGGTGCTTAAATAGGTCTAGTACATATGGGTTAAATATAACTATTTACTGTGGTGGGTGGCAGGGTTGCTATGTATCAACAAAAGCCCTGCAATTATAGATAAACTCAAATACTATCCCCACTAAGATTGTAACACATAGCTCCCAACTCTTATGTGTTGGAGATAATTAAGCCATGTAACAGCAAATAGTTCAACTAGTAGCATACACTCCTTTGTATCATTTGCTACCTAGCTATATGAAACACTCCAATTCGGATTATCGGGATTTATGATGATCATAATAGACAGATCAGAGATATTCTGTCTAGGCACTGGAATGTATTAAAACTAGATCCTGATATACAACATATTTTGTCACCGTCTCCAGCAATTACATATCGTAGGGGGAGAAACTTACAGGATAGGTTGATACATAGCCACTTGCTACCAAAAATTGAAAAAACTTGGTTGAATAGACATATCCCAGAAGGGAATTATCATTGTGGTCACTGTAAAGCCTGTAAATACATCAAAACAGGCCCCAATTTTACGAGCGCTACGACAGGTACCTCATACGATATTAGGGGATTCATTAATTGTCAAACATCAGGATTGGTGTATATGGCTACTTGTGGATGCCCAAAAAATTATGTTGGCAAGACAGGTCGGAAACTATGTAGGCGGATATTAGATCATATAGGAAATGTAAGACGCAAAGATGATCGTCCGCTGAGTCGCCACATGTGGGAGGTCCACGATGGCAATCTTGATAACCTGGTCTTTCAGGGCATTGAGGTGGTGAGAACCAATCCAAGGGGGGGTGACCTTGATAAAAGAATCCTCCAAAAGGAGGCTGAATGGACTTTTAGATTAAAAAGCTTGGCCCCAAGGGGCTTAAATGAGAACATCAATTATAGCTGTTTCATTTGAGACATATGAACTATGGGTGCCCCTAATAGGGAAAAGACTGTGTTTTTGCATATGGTCCATTATTGTGAACTAAATTGGACACCAGAAGTCAAAATGATTTGACTTCTATCAAATGATATATGTCATATGATCTATCCTATATTTGAGTATATACATGTGGAGAGGGATCTTGAGGAATCTTGGTCTTCATCCACAATATGCGCTTATGTTATGTCCTGGGCGCTGTGGATTTCGTATCCGAGGTTTGACAGTTCTCTGTATGAACAAAAACATACTTACCTTGTTATTGTTAGATAGTTCTCTGTATGAATAAAAACATACTTACTTTGTTATCGGTAGACATCGATCTGATATTCCATCATGGAATTATACATATCATATACATCCTAACATCTAGTTGTGTATCTATAGCCTCTTTTTGCCATCTAAAGACTCGCTGGGACTTGAGGTTCGCCAGCCAGTATTACACAGGATCCATGTGAGCGTCTACTACCAGTATACACGCCCCGTACAATGCATCAGAAGCCCAGATGATGGGCGCGACCAATAGGAGCGCACCACGTCAGTTGTGGGACGGATTGGGGGCGTGGTTAAAGTATAAAAGCCCAGATGACCGGCGCGCACGTCGGCAGTACATTCGACACCGCGTCCTACCATCAAGGACGCGGTAAACTGCAGTTTTCACTGCAAATTACTATCAGAAACAACCTTCCCATATATTCCTCCTGATGAACTAAGAAGGGCTGTTAGTGAAACGCGTTGAGGAGAGCCCTGGTCTAAGATGACCGTTAGGGATAGATGGCCATTGTGCCGTGTTTCATATAGCTAGGTAGCAAATGATACAAAGGAGTGTATGCTACTAGTTGAACTATTTGCTGTTACATGGCTTAATTATCTCCAACACATAAGAGTTGGGAGCTATGTGTTACAATCTTAGTGGGGATAGTATTTGAGTTTATCTATAATTGCAGGGCTTTTGTTGATACATAGCAACCCTGCCACCCACCACAGTAAATAGTTATATTTAACCCATATGTACTAGACCTATTTAAGCACCAATAGGTTTGAACCTGAGTTATCAACAGGTGTTATGGGAAACTGATACTAAGGGGTTGGATACATTTGAGGGCAAATTTAGCATCAAATTATGCCCATATTTTCCAACACCCTATGTTTTGTGTTTTATGTTTTGCACAAAGAGCCCTTGGGTGATATTTTAAACGAACAAATAAAAGTTATATTTTACTCTTTTCAGTGAATAACCAACAAGGACAAGATGTAAGGTTATGGAGCAGTAGCAGGTGCCCCTAAGTTCTGCAGATGAACAAATTTTCAAGCACCTAGCCAAAATCTGTCACTTAAAAGCCATATTGGAAGCAAAGATTTTTAGCCACATGAAAACAGACTCACACCTTGGTGATAACTCCAGCAGATCGATGTGTGTCTAGGCCAAGATGTCAACGCTGTTCAACTTTGTGTGTCCCAGTGGTTGTGAGAACAGCAATGAATCGGCATGTTAACAAGAGGGGCATGTTGGCGTACGTCTGCATGGACAGATCATCTGATTGGAAGAATGGCGTGTAGTGATTCAATTTGTACTGCAGGTGAAATTGAACATCGCATCATAAGCCAAGGGTGGAAAAACAGTATCAGCCCCAACCATCAAAGGCATTTGCATGACTTCGGGTCAGGTGTTCAGCTAGATTTGTTCCTTTAACCTCACACTGCCGCTATCATGGTGTAGAGCAAGACAGCAACAAAGGCTGGAATGGAGGTCTATACTTTTCAGCAATGTGGCTCGGATGCAATGATAGCCAGAGATTAGTTTGGAGACCATATAGGCAACACTGCAGAGGCCTTCACAAGGGAATATCACACAGATCTGACTCCCAGGATTATGGTGTGAGGTGGCCTAATATACATTAGTCTGACACCTCTGTTCTTCTTTTCAGGTACACTAATATATTGGCATTATGTTTATTTGGTGTGGGACAAGTGGTGTGCCCATTTCTCCAAGGATATGTTTTTCAACAGGACATCACCAGGCCATATGCTGCATGGTGCTACAGTGAACAGCCGGTGTGGCCTAAACCTACTACCATGCCACGCAGTGTTTCCAGATTTGTCTCCCATCGAGCACATACAGGACATCGAAGGGAGCTGCCAGCAGCCAATCTCCATGATCTCCATGTCCAAGTGCATTCAGCATAGCAAACACTCCACAGACAACCATTAACAACCTGATACCAAGGTCCGTAAGTGCATGTATTTCTGTGTGTAGGGCTCATAACTGATACTAAATAAATTGAGACTTCCAGTTGTTTTAATCATTTCCATATTATTATTAACATGCCTATCGATCCTGCGACTTCCATAATTCCAAAACTTTTCTTCCAAGGAAAAGTCATTTCCTTTTAATGTTAAGGCAATTTTGTAAGAAAAGATTCAGTATAACACTAATTTCTTTTCCCATAAGCTATATATCAATTTCCTCAGCTTCTCCTGATCTTATCCAGGCTGCCTGAGGACCAGACGTAAGATATTTGTGATTCCCTAGAAGTATGTAAGAGTATTTGCTGTACCACAGATTAGTAAGATAAAGTTTCTGTCCATGTAATGTATGACATATCTGCCGAAGCTGCACAGATACATTTGTACATTATCCATTATTGGCAGTATTGATTTAGAAGCGGCACAACTGGGAATCCTGACAGTAAATGAGGCCATTAGGACCGGAGTGACCAGACTCCATGTAACACATCAAGTGTTAATGAATGATCCCTAAGAGAGTGAACCTGTGAGAAACAATAAGTGCAGGAAAACACAAGACGTCGTGTCGATGGCCGATTAAGCACCTGATGACTGCAGTGACACCAACCTATATACTAAGAGGAACCACTATGTGCCTACAATTGCTTCACCTCCCATTTTTATACATCCTACGAAGAAAAATTCTGGACCTATTTTTAGGAATTTTTATTTGTCGCTTTACTTACCTTTAGAGATGAGCGAGTACTATTCGAAACTCCCGTTTCGAATAGCACGCACCCATAAGAATGAATGGACGCAGCCGGCACGTAGGGGGTTAAGCGGCCGGCTGCTTCCATTCATTCCTATGGGTGTGTGCTATTCGAAACGACTGTTTCAAAAAGTACTCACTCATCTCTACTTACCTTCATGACAACTGTTACTTAACTAATGCTCCTTATGTATCAGTCTGCCATATTACTGTAACAAGCAGCGCTGCCTCCATAATGTCACCATGGTTGAAAATGTAAACCCTGTATCTCCAGTCACTCATGTCTAAATGTATTCCTGTCTAGTTTCACATATACACTCACCGGCCACTTTATTAGGTACACCATGCTAGTAACGGGTTGGACCCCCTTTTGCCTTCAGAACTGCCTCAATTCTTCGTGGCATAGATTCAACAAGGTGCTGGAAGCATTCCTCAGAGATTTTGGTCCATATTGACATGATGGCATCACACAGTTGCCGCAGATTTGTCGGCTGCACATCCATGATGCGAATCTCCCGTTCCACCACATCCCAAAGATGCTCTATTGGATTGAGATCTGGTGAGTGTGGAGGCCATTGGAGTACAGTGAACTCATTGTCATGTTCAAGAAACCAGTCTGAGATGATTCCAGCTTTATGACATGGCGCATTATCCTGCTGAAAGTAGCCATCAGATGTTGGGTACATTGTGGTCATAAAGGGATGGACATGGTCAGCAACAATACTCAGGTAGGCTTTGGCGTTGCAACGATGCTCAATTGGTACCAAGGGGCCCAAAGAGTGCCAAGAAAATATTCCCCACACCATGACACCACCACCACCAGCCTGAACCGTTGATACAAGGCAGGATGGATCCATGCTTTCATGTTGTTGACGCCAAATTCTGACCCTACCATCCGAATGTCGCAGCAGAAATCGAGACTCATCAGACCAGGCAACGTTTTTCCAATCTTCAATTGTCCAATTTCGATGAGCTTGTGCAAATTGTAGCCTCAGTTTCCTGTTCTTAGCTGAATGGAGTGGCACCCGGTGTGGTCTTCTGCTGCTGTAGCCCATCTGCCTCAAAGTTTGACGTACTGTGCGTTCAGAGAGGCTCTTCTGGCTACCTTGGTTGTAACGGGTGGCTATTTGAGTCACTGTTGCCTTTCTATCAGCTCGAACCAGTCTGGCCATTCTCCTCTGACCTCTGGCATCAACAACGCATTTCCGCCCACAGAACTGCCGCTCACTGGATGTTTTTTCTTTTTCGGACCATTCTCTGTAAACCCTAGAGATGGTTGTGCGTGAAAATCCCAGTAGATCAGCAGTTTCTGAAATACTCAGACCAGCCCTTCTGGCACCAACAGCCATGCCACGTTCAAAGGCACTCAAATCACCTTTCTTCCCCATACTGATGCTTGGTTTGAACTGCAGGAGATTGTCTTGACCATGTCTACATGCCTAAATGCACTGAGTTGCCGCCATGTGATTGGCTGATTAGAAATTAAGTGTTAACGAGCAGTTGGACAGGTGTACCTAATAAAGTGGCCGGTGAGTGTATATATAGGCGCCGCCCCCTGAGTGGCTGGCTGCCTGATACAGAGCTCCAAGCTGGGAGCAACCTTTATCTTTCCTTTCTCACTCTTTTTCTCTGTATCTTCAAGAATCCTGTAACCAAGCAAACTAGCACTATGAATTAGCAACTATAAATCGAATGGAAGACCCTGTGGAGTATTTTGTTTCTATTGTAAAGCATGGACAATGACTCGAGACCTGGTTCAACTGGTTTCCTGTGTGTGCACATGTGCCTGTTACCATCCCCCCAGCTAAGGACAGTATGGACACCATGCGGCATGGAGGAGAACCTACATGGAAATGCGGACTTCTTCTTTCAAGGAGATGATTTTTTTGGCATCTATTGCTGATGTATGAAGATACCTACAGCTGACTGGTATTTCTTTTTTATTACTGTGGACACATGGGACTCTGTTACAACCTGGGAACCTACCATCACCCACCTACCCCAGGAGTTATGGAAGCTTGGCAAGAGAACAGCACCATGTATACCAGGATGGCTTCAGACCTCTCTGGGCAGTAGAACACAGTGGTAAGAAGAAAGGAGGAGGAGGAGGGCTTGTGATGAAGGACATTTGGGGCATTTTTGTGGTTAATGGACAATAGTGCCGATACAAGATACCAAACTATCAGCTGTGAGCATGAGATCTCACTACGTACCAAAGAACTACCACGTTATCAAGATAGCTGCATATGTCCCCCACCTCTGCAAAATGTTTTTCTGCTGGTTATATCTACATGCTGTGACCCCTCCTGGTGTCCTCCAACCACGGTCAGGCTGTATTATTAACATCACTCCGCACAGAGAACTAAATGATCCTGCAGTGTGTCTGTGTTTCTTTCCTTTTTAGTTGCTATGATTCCTAGGATTTCTCTATCAGCCATGAGCTTCTATGTGTTTCTCTCTTGTTATATACTACTGTACCATCTATGAAACTGTATCACTGAAATTTCCCCATTGTGGGACTATTAAAGGATTATCTTATCTTATCTATCACTGTTTTATACCGGACTCTTTTTCCTTTGCTCCTTTACTGGTCGCACGGAGGAGGTGGAAGACATAGCTGAGAATACTTCAGATATTTAACACTTTTCAGTATGAAATAAACTAAGATCAAGGTAGAAGAGGAGCTTAAGACTGGGTTCACACATAGGAAAGTGAAGAGGAATATAAGACCACTCTTCAAATTCCAACCCAGTGCATTCTGCAGCGCAAAGCCAAAACAGGACTGCGGCTTTGCTCGCGGATTACGCTGGGTTCACACCAGCATTGGGCACTCCGTATTATGTTTCCATCTTTTGCCGGCATAAGACGGAAACCTGTCATGCCAAGTCTGGCCGTGAGCGCCAGTGAGTGTTTAGAGCTCTCTGCGGCGAAACTGGCTTTTTTTAAACCGGACACAGAGTACTGCGACTCTGTGTCCGGTTAAAAAAAACATGGTTTTGCCGCGGAGAGCATAAAACGCTCAACGGCGCTCACGGACGGACACTTTTCAAACCCATTCAAATGAATGGGTTTGAAAGATGTTGGCAGCTTTCCGTCTCCTGCCCTGTTTTGTGCTGTTTTGCGCAGATGTGAACGAGTCCTTAGCCCCAGGTACAACAACGATAAACATTTGTAATGTGATTTTCTCACGAAGACTCAAAGTGCAGGGAAAATTGTGGTATAATGGAAATAAGTGGCGGCCATACAGGTGCTCATCCCTAACACCCACAAGGGTCAGTTGTACAGGGAGCGAACTTACCTATCAGTATATGTTTGTTTGTCATGTGGGGGGAACCTAGGCAAACACAGGGTGAGCATACAAACTCCATGCAGATGCTTCCCATGGTCAGATTTGAACCCACGACCCCAAGCACTGCAAGGCCATCATGCTACAACAGGGCTGATCAGCCAGAGCCTGGGAATTTTTGGCAAGATTGCACAGGATGCTACTTTTTGCAGTGCCCTAAAAAATGAAGCGTTGTTGCCGTCTCACTTTGAAAACAATTGGAGACATTCTATATGGAATTTACAGAATCTGCCTCAAAATCAGCTGCAAATTCAGCTTTGTGAACATATCCTAAGGAGATGCTAGGAAAGTTAAAGAATCAATGAACTGAAAGAAGCCATATTGGACGTGTCATTACAAGTTGTCATCAAAAAATAAAATTCTTTCCATTAATGAAATATGCCAGAAAGTCTAAGCAATGCAGCGTTTTACAAGCCCACCACTAGATGATGAAGACTATAGTGACTCACGTTCCATTGCCCCAGATGCTGCAGCTCTTGTCTGGATTACATGGTTTTTGTCTTTGGGTAATTGGTAGGGATGACTGAATGCACCATCCATCAGTATTGCTGGGAGTATTGTGTACATTGACATTTCAGAGCCCTAAAGCAATCATTGCTCTGTCAGAGGACATATTGCCCAGTAATGATATCCTGTACTAAAGTGGAATACCTTAGAGGTTATGATGTTTTATGACTGAGCATTTTCTAGAATCTTACCATACAACAACAATATATGAATACATATTTTCTGAATGAGCAGTGCAGAGAACAATCCCAGTACCAAAATTTTATTTAACACACTTATTAAAATCTGTAATTGAGAACCCGGTCAGCAAGGTCATGTGTCCCCGGTACAGTCCTTAGTCATAGCCTACAGATGGTTTAATAGACAGCATTATAAAAGTTCATGATCCCATCACTGAAAACAGTAAAAGAACATAATAGAAAATATATAGGAAGACATTACATTTAGAGATGAGCGAACACTAAAATGTTCGAGGTTCGAAATTCGATTCGAACAGCCGCTCAATGTTCGTGTGTTCGAACGGGTTTCGAACCCCATTATAGTCTATGGGGAACAGATACTCGTTAAGGGGGAAACCCAAATCCGTGTCTGGAGGGTCACCAAGTCCACTATGACACCCCAGGAAATGATGCCAACACCTCTGGAATGACACTGGGACAGCAGGGGAAGCATGTCTGGGGGCATCTAACACACCAAAGACCCTCTATTACCCCAACATCACAGCCTAACAACTACACACTTTACACACTCAATACCACCTCTCTGACAGTAGGAAAACACCTTGAAACATGTGTATTTGGCACTTGCAGTGAGGAGAGCTTGTCACCAGCAGTGAATTTGGCCCTTGTAGTAAGTTGAGGTTGGCACCAACATTTGTTTTGAAAATCAGGGTGGATTGAGCCTCTAACCAGCAGAGTTTGGGCAAATTCATGGTGGAGGGAGCCTCTAAAAACCCCAGTTTGGACCAATTCATGGTGGAGGGAGACTCTAAAAACCCCAGTTTGGACCAATTCATGGTGGAGGGAGCCTCTAAAAACCCCAGTTTGGACCAATTCATGGTGGAGGGAGCCTCTAACCAGCCCAGTTTGGGCAAATTCATGGTGGAGGGAGCCTCTAACCAGCCCAGTTTGGACCAATTAATGGTGGAGGGAGCCTCTAACCAGCCCAGTTTGGACCAATTAATGGTGGAGGGAGCCTCTAACCACCCCAGTTTGGACCAATTCATGGTGGAGGGAGCCTCTAACCAGCCCAGTTTGGACCAATTCATGGTGGAGGGAGCCTCTAAAAAACCCAGTTTGGACCAATTCATGGTGGAGGGAGCCTCTAAACAGCCCAGTTTGGGCAAATTCATGGTGGAGGGAGCCTCTAACCACCCCAGTTTGGACCAATTCATGGTGGAGGGAGCCTCTAAACAGCCAAGTTTGGACCAATTCATGGTGAAGGGAGCCTCTAAAAACCCGTTTGGACCAATTCATGGTGGAGGGAGCCTCTAACCAGCCCAGTTTGGGCAAATTCATGGTGGAGGGAGCCTCTAAACAGCCCAGTTTGGGCAAATTCATGGTGGAGGGAGCCTCTAACCAGCCCAGTTTGGACCAATTCATGGTGGAGGGAGCCTCTAACCAGCCCAGTTTGGGCAAATTCATGGTGGAGGGAGCCTCTAAACAGCCCAGTTTGGGCAAATTCATGGTGGAGGGAGCCTCTAACCAGCCCAGTTTGGACCAATTAATGGTGGAGGGAGCCTCTAAACAGCCAAGTTTTGGGAAATTCATGGTGGAGGGAGCCTCTAACCAGCCCAGTTTGGACCAATTAATGGTGGAGGGAGCCTCTAAACAGCCAAGTTTGGACCAATTCATGGTGGAGGGAGCCTCTAACCAGCCCAATTTGGACCAATTAATGGTGGAGGGAGCCTCTAAACAGCCAAGTTTTGGGAAATTCATGGTGGAGGGAGCCTCTAACCAGCCCAGTGTGGGCAAATTCATGGTGGAGGGAGCCTCTAACCAGCCCAGTTTGGGCAAATTCATGGTGGAGGGAGCCTCTAAACAGCCCAGTTTGGGCAAATTCATGGTGGAGGGAGCCTCTAACCACCCCAGTTTGGACCAATTCATGGTGGAGGGAGCCTCTAACCAGCCCAGTTTGGACCAATTCATGGTGGAGGGAGCCTCTAACCAGCCCAGTTTGGACCAATTCATGGTGGAGGGAGCCTCTAACCAGCCCAGTTTGGACCAATTCATGGTGGAGGGAGCCTCTAAACAGCCCAGTTTGGGCAAATTCATGGTGGAGGGAGCCTCTAAAAAACCCAGTTTGGACCAATTCATGGTGGAGGGAGCCTCTAATTAGCCCAGTTTGGACCAATTAATTGTGGAGGGAGCCTCTAACCAGCCCAGTTTGGACCAATTAATGGTGGAGGGAGCCTCTAACCACCCCAGTTTGGACCAATTAATGGTGGAGGGAGCCTCTAACCACCCCAGTTTGGACCAATTCATGGTGGAGGGAGCCTCTAACCAGCCCAGTTTGGACCAATTCATGGTGGAGGGAGCCTCTAAAAACCCCAGTTTGGACCAATTCATGGTGGAGGGAGCCTCTAAACAGCCCAGTTTGGGCAAATTCATGGTGGAGGGAGCCTCTAACCACCCCAGTTTGGACCAATTCATGGTGGAGGGAGCCTCTAAACAGCCAAGTTTGGACCAATTCATGGTGAAGGGAGCCTCTAAAAACCCGTTTGGACCAATTCATGGTGGAGGGAGCCTCTAACCAGCCCAGTTTGGGCAAATTCATGGTGGAGGGAGCCTCTAAACAGCCCAGTTTGGGCAAATTCATGGTGGAGGGAGCCTCTAACCAGCCCAGTTTGGACCAATTCATGGTGGAGGGAGCCTCTAACCAGCCCAGTTTGGACCAATTCATGGTGGAGGGAGCCTCTAACCAGCCCAGTTTGGACCAATTCATGGTGGAGGGAGCCTCTAACCAGCCCAGTTTGGACCAATTCATGGTGGAGGGAGCCTCTAAACAGCCCAGTTTGGGCAAATTCATGGTGGAGGGAGCCTCTAAAAAACCCAGTTTGGACCAATTCATGGTGGAGGGAGCCTCTAATTAGCCCAGTTTGGACCAATTAATTGTGGAGGGAGCCTCTAACCAGCCCAGTTTGGACCAATTAATGGTGGAGGGAGCCTCTAACCACCCCAGTTTGGACCAATTAATGGTGGAGGGAGCCTCTAACCACCCCAGTTTGGGCAAATTCATGGTGGAGGGAGCCTCTAACCAGCCCAGTTTGGACCAATTAATGGTGGAGGGAGCCTCTAAACAGCCAAGTTTTGGGAAATTCATGGTGGAGGGAGCCTCTAACCAGCCCAGTTTGGACCAATTCATGGTGGAGGGAGCCTCTAAACAGCCCAGTTTGGGCAAATTCATGGTGGAGGGAGCCTCTAAACAGCCCAGTTTGGGCAAATTCATGGTGGAGGGAGCCTCTAACCAGCCCAGTTTGGACCAATTAATGGTGGAGGGAGCCTCTAAACAGCCAAGTTTTGGGAAATTCATGGTGGAGGGAGCCTCTAACCAGCCCAGTTTGGACCAATTAATGGTGGAGGGAGCCTCTAACCACCCCAGTTTGGACCAATTCATGGTGGAGGGAGCCTCTAAACAGCCAAGTTTGGACCAATTCATGGTGGAGGGAGCCTCTAAAAACCCCAGTTTGGACCAATTCATGGTGGAGGGAGCCTCTAACCAGCCCAGTTTGGGCAAATTCATGGTGGAGGGAGCCTCTAAAAAACCCAGTTTGGACCAATTCATGGTGGAGGGAGCCTCTAATTAGCCCAGTTTGGACCAATTAATTGTGGAGGG
This sequence comes from Leptodactylus fuscus, assembly GCF_031893055.1. Classification (NCBI taxonomy): domain Eukaryota; kingdom Metazoa; phylum Chordata; class Amphibia; order Anura; family Leptodactylidae; genus Leptodactylus; species Leptodactylus fuscus. The sequence continues at coordinate 56,203,988 of NC_134265.1, forward strand.
AGCCTCTAACCAGCCCAGTTTGGACCAATTAATGGTGGAGGGAGCCTCTAACCACCCCAGTTTGGACCAATTAATGGTGGAGGGAGCCTCTAACCTGCCCAGTTTGGACCAATTAATGGTGGAGGGAGCCTCTAACCACCCCAGTTTGGACCAATTCATGGTGGAGGGAGCCTCTAACCAGCCCAGTTTGGACCAATTCATGGTGGAGGGAGCCTCTAATTAGCCCAGTTTGGACCAATTAATTGTGGAGGGAGCCTCTAACCAGCCCAGTTTGGACCAATTAATGGTGGAGGGAGCCTCTAACCACCCCAGTTTGGGCAAATTCATGGTGGAGGGAGCCTCTAACCAGCCCAGTTTGGACCAATTAATGGTGGAGGGAGCCTCTAAACAGCCAAGTTTTGGGAAATTCATGGTGGAGGGAGCCTCTAACCAGCCCAGTTTGGACCAATTCATGGTGGAGGGAGCCTCTAAAAACCCCAGTTTGGACCAATTCATGGTGGAGGGAGCCTCTAAACAGCCCAGTTTGGGCAAATTCATGGTGGAGGGAGCCTCTAACCAGCAGAGTTGGTGGAAATCAGGGTGGAGGGAGCCTCTAACCAGCAGAGTTGGGGGAAATCAGGGTGGAGGGAGCCTAGTATTAGCAGAATTGTGCAACGCTTATGGTGGATGAGTATGAGGATGCGGAGGAATTGGAGAGGTTGAGTACAGACATGGAGTTTCATGTTGGGGTGCTTTACACAGGTGGGCACAAAAATGACGGCTCTACCCAGTGGTGGTTCATTTTTATCAAAGTGAGCCGGTCGGCACTCTCAGCTGACAGACGGGTGCGCTTGTCAGTGATGATGCCACCGGCTGCACTGAACACCCTCTCAGATAGGACGCTGGCGGCAGGACAGGACAGCACCTCCAAGGCATATAGGGCAAGTTCAAGCCACAGGTCCAACTTCGACACCCAATACGTGTAGGGCGCAGAGGGGTCGGAGAGGACAGGGCTGTGGTCGGAAAGGTATTCCCGCAACATGCGCCTATACTTCTCACGCCTGGTGACACTAGGACCCTCCGTGGCGGCACTTTGGCGAGGGGGTGCCATCAAGGTGTCCCAGACCTTAGACAGTGTGCCCCTCGTTTGTGTGGACCGGTGAGAACTTGGTTGCCTACTGGAGGAACTGCCCTCCCTGCCGCCAACGTCACATGCTGGAAACATCTCCATCATATTCTGCACCAATTGCCTGTGGCAAGCATTGATGCGATTGGCCCTCCCCTCTACCGGAATAAAAGACGAGATGTTGTTTTTATACCGGGGGTCAAGGATAGCAAAGATCCAGTACTGGTTGTCCTCCATGATTTTGACAATACGCTTGTCGGTTGTAAAGCACCCCAACATGAACTCAGCCATGTCTGCCACAGTGTTAGTTGGCATGACTCCTCTGGCCCCACCGGAAAGTTCAATCTCCATTTCCTCCTCATCCTCCATGTCTACCCATCCGCGCTGCAACAATGGGACGATTCGAAGTTGCCCGGAAGCCTCCTGTATCACCATCACATCATCGGACAACTCTTCTTCCTCCTCCTCCTCCTCCTCCTCCTCCTCCTCCATTAAACGCAGTGAAGCGGACAGATGTGTGGACCTACTCTCCAGCTGTGACGGATCGGATGCTATCCCTAACTCCTCTGTGTGATCTGAGTTATCCCTGATGTCAATCAGGGATTCTCTCAGAACACACAAGAGCGGGATTGTAAGGCTCACCATCGCATCCTCAGAGCTCACCCTCCTTGTGGACTCCTCAAAGACCCGTAGGATGTCACAAAGGTCTCTCATCCATGGCCACTCATGGATGTGAAACTGAGGCAGCTGACTTTGTGGCACCCTAGGGTTTTGTAGCTGGTATTCCATCAAAGGTCTCTGCTGCTCAACCACTCTATTCAACATCTGAAACGTTGAGTTCCAGCGTGTGGGGACGTCGCACAAAAGCCGGTGTTGTGGCACATGCAGGTGTTGCTGGAGAGATTTTAAGCTAGCAGCGGCTACTGTCGACTTGCGAAAGTGGGCGCACATGCGCCGCACTTTCACCAGTAGCTCTGGAACATTGGGGTAGCTCTTTAGGAAACGTTGCACCACTAGGTTGAAGACGTGGGCCAGGCATGGAACATGTTGGAGTCCGGCAAGCTCCAGAGCTGCTACCAGGTTCCGGCCGTTATCACAAACGACCATGCCTGGGCCCAGGTGCAGCGGCTCAAACCATATTGCCGTCTCATCGAGGAGGGCATCCCTCACCTCGGAGGCAGTGTGCTGTCTGTCCCCCAAGCTGATCAGCTTCAGCACAGCCTGCTGACGTCTACCAACGCCAGTGCTGCAACGTTTCCAACTCGTAGCTGGGGTCAATCTAACAGCGGAGGAGGAGGCGGTGGCGGAGGAGGAGGCGGTGGCGGAGGAGTAGGCGGTAGAGGAGGAGGAGGAGGGGGGTGTTCTTCTCGTGTCCCTGCCAGGAATGTTAGGCGGGGAGACGAGGTACACCGGGCCAGTTTGGGAAGCAGTCCCAGCCTCAACTACATTCACCCAGTGTGCCGTCAGTGAAATGTAGCGTCCCTGTCCGCATGCACTTGTCCACGCGTCGGTGGTCAAGTGGACCTTTGTGCAAAGCGCGGAACTAAGGGCCCGCCTGATGTTGAGTGACACGTGCTGGTGCAAGGCGGGGACGGCACACCGGGAGAAGTAGTGACGGCTAGGGACGGCATAGCGAGGTGCCGCAGTTGCCATCAGGTCCAGGAAGGCGGGAGTTTCAACAAGCCGGAACGCCAACATCTCCTGGGCCAGCAGTTTAGCGATGTTGGCGTTCAAGGCTTGCGCGTGTGGGTGGTTAGCAGTGTATTTCTGCCGCCGCTCCAATGTCTGAGAGATGGTGGGTTGTTGTAAAGAAACGCCTGATGGTGCCTTTGATGGTGCAGGAGAAGGAGATAAGACAGGACCAGGGGAGGATGAGGTAGAAGTCAACAAAGTGGCGGAGGCAGATGAAGTGGTGTCCTGGCTCGTCCTCTGGAGTGCATCGCCAGCACAGTCAGCAGTGGCAGTGGCAGAGGCAGAGGCAGAGGCAGTGGCAGTGGCGTGAACGGCAGGCGGCCTTTGTCCTGCCGTTGCTGCCTGCCACTGATTCCAGTGCTTGGATTCCAAATGACGGCGCATTGAAGTGGTGGACAGGTTGCTCTTCTCAGAGCCCCTAATCAATTTCGAGAGGCAAATTGTGCAGACAACACTATATCTGTCCTCGGCGCATTCCTTGAAAAAACTCCACACCTTCGAGAAACGTGCCCTCGAGGTGGGAGTTTTTCGGGGCTGGGTACGAACTGGAACATCTTGGGAGATTCCGGGTGTGGCCTGGCTTCGCCTAAGCTGCTGACCTCTGCCTCTGCCTCTAGCTACCCTTTTTGGTGCTGCACCTGCCTCAACATCCACACTACTTTCCCCGCTTGACATCCCCCCTGTCCAGGTCGGGTCAGTGTCCTCATCATCCACCACTTCCTCTTCCAACTCCTGTCTCATCTCCTCCTCCCGCACAATGCGCCGGTCAACTGGATGCCCTGACGGCAACTGCGTCACATCATCGTCGATGAGGGTGGGTTGCTGGTCATCCACCACCAAATCGAACGGAGATGGAGGAGACTCTAGTGTTTGAGCATCTGGACACAGATGCTCCTCTGTTAGGTTCGTGGAATCGTGACGTGGAGAGGCAGGTTGAGGGACAATGAAAGGAGCGGAGAACAGCTCTGGGGAGCAGGGACAGTTTGGGTTATTGTTCTGTAAAGCTTCGGAATTTTGGGAGGAAGGAAGACAAGACTGTTGGGTAATAGGAGGAGAGGAGGCAGAGTCTGACTGGCTGCTGGACAATGTGCTGTAAGCGTTCTCTGACAGCCATTGCAAGACCTGTTCCTGGTTCTCGGGCCTACTAAGGTTTGTACCCTGCAGTTTAGTTAATGTGGCAAGCAACCCTGGCACTGTGGAGTGGCGCAATGCTTGCTGCCCCACAGGAGTAGGCACGGGACGCCCTGTGGCTTCACTGCTACCTTGCTCCCCAGAACCATTCCCCCGACCTCGCCCACGGCCTCGTCCACGTCCCTTTCCGGGAGCCTTGCGCATTTTGAATTCCTAGTTAGAAATTGGCACTGTATACCAGTAGTAAAAATTGTGGGTGCACGTAACCCCAATATATTCTTTGAATTCCCAGTCAGAAACTGGCACTATATGGCAGTAGCAAGAAATGAGGGTATTTGTATTCCCAATATACTCTTTGAATTCCCAGTCAGACAATGGCACTGTATACCAGTAGTAAAAATTGTGGGTGCACGTAACCCCAATATATTCTTTGAATTACCAGTCAGAAACTGGCACTATATGGCAGTAGCAAGAAATGAGGGTATTTGTATTCCCAATATATTCTTTGAATTCCCAGTCAGACAATGGCACTGTATACCAGTAGTAAAAATTGTGGGTGCACGTAACCCCAATATATTCTTTGAATTCCCAGTCAGAAACTGGCACTATATGGCAGTAGCAAGAAATGAGGGTATTTGTATTCCCAATATACTCTTTGAATTCCCAGTCAGACAATGGCACTGTATACCAGTAGTAAAAATTGTGGGTGCACGTAACCCCAATATATTCTTTGAATTACCAGTCAGAAACTGGCACTATATGGCAGTAGCAAGAAATGAGGGTATTTATAACCCCAATATATTCTTTGAATTCCCAGTCAGACAATGGCACTGTATACCAGTAGTAAAAATTGTGGGTGCACGTAACCCCAATATATTCTTTGAATTCCCAGTCAGAAACTGGCACTATATGGCAGTAGCAAGAAATGAGGGTATTTGTATTCCCAATATACTCTTTGAATTCCCAGTCAGACAATGGCACTGTATACCAGTAGTAAAAATTGTGGGTGCACGTAACCCCAATATATTCTTTGAATTACCAGTCAGAAACTGGCACTATATGGCAGTAGCAAGAAATGAGGGTATTTATAACCCCAATATATTCTTTGAATTCCCAGTCAGACAATGGCACTGTATACCAGTAGTAAAAATTGTGGGTGCACGTAACCCCAATATATTCTTTGAATTCCCAGTCAGAAACTGGCACTATATGGCAGTAGCAAGAAATGAGGGTATTTGTATTCCCAATATACTCTTTGAATTCCCAGTCAGACAATGGCACTGTATACCAGTAGTAAAAATTGTGGGTGCACGTAACCCCAATATATTCTTTGAATTACCAGTCAGAAACTGGCACTATATGGCAGTAGCAAGAAATGAGGGTATTTATAACCCCAATATATTCTTTGAATTCCCAGTCAGACAATGGCACTGTATACCAGTAGTAAAAATTGTGGGTGCACGTAACCCCAATATATTCTTTGAATTCCCAGTCAGAAACTGGCACTATATGGCAGTAGCAAGAAATGAGGGTATTTGTATTCCCAATATACTCTTTGAATTCCCAGTCAGACAATGGCACTGTATACCAGTAGTAAAAATTGTGGGTGCACGTAACCCCAATATATTCTTTGAATTACCAGTCAGAAACTGGCACTATATGGCAGTAGCAAGAAATGAGGGTATTTATAACCCCAATATATTCTTTGAATTCCCAGTCAGACAATGGCACTGTATACCAGTAGTAAAAATTGTGGGTGCACGTAACCCCAATATATTCTTTGAATTCCCAGTCAGAAACTGGCACTATATGGCAGTAGCAAGAAATGAGGGTATTTGTATTCCCAATATACTCTTTGAATTCCCAGTCAGACAATGGCACTGTATACCAGTAGTAAAAATTGTGGGTGCACGTAACCCCAATATATTCTTTGAATTACCAGTCAGAAACTGGCACTATATGGCAGTAGCAAGAAATGAGGGTATTTGTATTCCCAATATATTCTTTGAATTCCCAGTCAGACAATGGCACTGTATACCAGTAGTAAAAATTGTGGGTGCACGTAACCCCAATATATTCTTTGAATTCCCAGTCAGAAACTGGCACTATATGGCAGTAGCAAGAAATGAGGGTATTTGTATTCCCAATATACTCTTTGAATTCCCAGTCAGACAATGGCACTGTATACCAGTAGTAAAAATTGTGGGTGCACGTAACCCCAATATATTCTTTGAATTACCAGTCAGAAACTGGCACTATATGGCAGTAGCAAGAAATGAGGGTATTTATAACCCCAATATATTCTTTGAATTCCCAGTCAGACAATGGCACTGTATACCAGTAGTAAAAATTGTGGGTGCACGTAACCCCAATATATTCTTTGAATTCCCAGTCAGAAACTGGCACTATATGGCAGTAGCAAGAAATGAGGGTATTTGTATTCCCAATATACTCTTTGAATTCCCAGTCAGACAATGGCACTGTATACCAGTAGTAAAAATTGTGGGTGCACGTAACCCCAATATATTCTTTGAATTACCAGTCAGAAACTGGCACTATATGGCAGTAGCAAGAAATGAGGGTATTTGTATTCCCAATATATTCTTTGAATTCCCAGTCAGACAATGGCACTGTATACCAGTAGTAAAAATTGTGGGTGCACGTAACCCCAATATATTCTTTGAATTCCCAGTCAGAAACTGGCACTATATGGCAGTAGCAAGAAATGAGGGTATTTGTATTCCCAATATACTCTTTGAATTCCCAGTCAGACAATGGCACTGTATACCAGTAGTAAAAATTGTGGGTGCACGTAACCCCAATATATTCTTTGAATTCCCAGTCAGACACTGGCACTATATGGCAGTAGCAAGAAATGAGGGTATTTGTATTCCCAATATATTCTTTGAATTCCCAGTCAGACAATGGCACTGTATACCAGTAGTAAAAATTGTGGGTGTATATAGCCCCAATTCTATTGCTAGGGGACTTGCAGGGTATTTCTGGGGTGAAGGTGGGGGGGCACACCGTTGGAACGGGTATCGGGGTATATATCGGGTATACGGGAATACACTGACAGTGTATTCCATTCAGGATCCTGGGAAAGCTGGGTTGCGGCGATTGAGCCCGTCAGTGCCACGTTACACTGACAAGCTTCTCCCTGGAATTTAGCTCTTACAAGAGCTGTTGGTTGTCTTCTCCTTCCTATCCTAGCCTGTCCCTGCCTACCCAGAATCTAAGCCCTAGCTAGCTGGACGGAAACCTCCGTCCTCGGTGAATTGCAAGCTCAGAATGACGCGAAGCTGGGCGTCGCTGTTCTTTTAAATTAGAGGTCACATGTTTTCGGCAGCCAATGGGTTTTGCCTACTTTTTTCAACGTCACCGGTGTCGTAGTTCCTGTCCCACCTACCCAGCGCTGTTATTGGAGCAAAAAAGGCGCCAGGGAAGGTGGGAGGGGAATCGAGTAATGGCGCACTTTACCACGCGGTGTTCGATTCGATTCGAACATGCCGAACAGCCTAATATCCGATCGAACATGAGTTCGATAGAACACTGTTCGCTCATCTCTAATTACATTTAGTAAAGAAGACCGGAGCTCATCCTAAGAGGTTTCTATTGATTCTGGTATAAACATCTGATACATTTCCTTATTCTTATTTTGTTGCCTTTTCTTATGGTTCTCTCAATGTTTATAGGACAATCTATACATTGGAATGAAAAATAAGGAACATCCCCTTCATGTATTATAGATATATAGAGGATAGGTGGAATTTATTTTAGATCCTGTGGGGCTGTGGAGTCGGTAAGCCAAACCAATGATTCCAAATCCTAGCAGTAATAAATAGGGTCCCTTCACACGGCGTAAGCGCTCGGCTCATTCCCAGCCGTACACACGAGCGCTTCTAAACACTTCCCATTCACTTCAATGGGAGCGCGTGTAAAGTCGGCTTTACGAGCGCTCCCACTGAAGTGAATGGGAAGTGTTTAGAAGCGCTCGCGTGTACGGTTCGGAACGAGCCGAGCGCTTACGCCGTGTGAAGGGGCAAAAGCTCCTCAAATTCACAGTCCTGCTTGAAGTTCTATGACAGTAAATAAGTAACAAAAAATAAATCGTTACCTTATTTTCTGACACCACCCAAACTGGCCCTGACTGTCGCCACAGACCTGTCCACATAGTGTCTATTGTACATCTGGAAAGTATCTACACTTGTAATGTTACAAGGGTACTAACCTAAAGGAGTTTGCACCTATTCCTTCTCACATAGGACTCAAAGGAATCCTATTAATATTATAAATGTGAAAGTCTGTGAGTTTGGATGTTTGTGGGTTTGTGTGTTTGGATGTTTGTTCCTCAATCACGCAAAACCCGCTCGACCGATTTGGCTGAAAGTTTCCACAAACATAGTTAATACACCCGATTGCGCAATAGGCTACTTTTCGTCACAACAGCGCACATACGTTTGTGCCAGGACCCCCACAAAACCCAAACTCACACCACCATCTCTGCAATCTCACACACTTTGGACCATAGCAAGCCACAAAATTCATATTGCCCTCTGCAGCCTAGCCCCTAACCCCACACAATCACATATACATATACTTTACCACTTTGCCCCTCCCCTTAACGATACTCCAGGAGGCTCTCTTTAACGCTCCGGAGCAGCCATGTTTACCGACCCCACCGCTCTGACAATCTGCGACACCGCCCACCCATGTCAATACCCCTAGGAAGTCTAATAAATGCAAAAAAAAAAAAAGTTTAAAAAAAAGTAAAAAACATATAAAAACAAATAAAAAGGATTACAAATTTAAATCACCCCCCTTTCCCTAGAACACATATAAAAGTAGTTAAAAACTGTGAAACACATACATGTTAGGTATCCCCGCGTCCGAAATCGCCCGCTCTACAAAGCTATACAAATATTTTTCCTGTTCGGTAAACGCCGTAGCGGGAAAAATGGTCAAAAGTGCCAAACCGCCGTTTTTTCACTCTTTTGATTCTGATAAAAATTTGAATAAAAAGTGATCAAAGCAATAACATTTCCCGAAAATGGTAGAACTAAAAAGTACACCCGACCCCGCAAAAAAAGACGCCCTATAAATCCCCGTACACGCACGTATAAAAAAGTTACGGCTGTCGGAATATGACGACTTTTCAAAAAAAAAATGTTTTAACACAGTTTTGGATTTTTTTAAGGGGTCAAAATGTAAATAAAACCATATAAATTTTGTATCCCCGGAATCGTAACGAAACACAGAATACAGGGGACATGTCATTTTGGTTGCACAGTGAACGCCGTAAAACCAAAGCCCCTAAGAAAGTCGCAGAAATGCATTTTTTTGACAAATCCACCCCATTCAGAATTTTTTCCCTGCTTCCCAGTACATTATACTGAATAAATAATGGTGGCATCATGAAGAAAAATTTGTCCCAAGAAAAATTAAGACCTCATATGACTCTGGGAGCAGAGAAATAAAAAAGTTATGGGGTTTAGAAGGAGGGGAGTCAAAAATGAAAAACCAAAATCAAAAAATGCCATCGGCGGGAAAGGGTTAACTTCAAAAACTTCTGTCCCAAAGTCACTATGTAAAGTTTCTCACAACACCATATAGCAGCTCAAATACAAATTAACTTCAACACAAAAGTCTCACGTATTCTCTGAATTACAGCAAAAACAAGATACAAAGTTACATTTCATATCCCATATCTTATACACAGTACGAAAACCTTACCCGCGCCTGTATATACCCACTTCTACAATCACCGCAGACGAAGTCGCGGGTACCAGCTAGTCTGGACATAAAGGCAATGGTATATAGAGGCTGGATTGTTACATGACACCGGAGCACCAGGGACAGGGGGTATGTTTGATTTTTTTACCTCCCCGGCCTAATTAGAAAATTATGGTTTAGCCTGGAAAATCTCTAAAGTTGTACCTAAACTTGATTTTTTAAAATTTTTTAAGAAATCAATAGTTTCAGTGAAGATACCAACTCTACAATGTACATTTTACATAAAAAGGTCTGCTTCTTTATTTTCTTCCTATTATCTCTGCTATTATCATTTTTGGCATTCGGTGATCCTGTTCATATCCTGCTAATATTATAAATGTGAAAGTTTGTGTGTTTGTTTCTCAATCACGCCTACACCGCCGCATGGATTGTCCCCAAATTGCACACACAGAGTGGAGGCCGGAAAAGAATATAGGCTACTTGCTGTCACAGTGGGTGGCTGGGCGTCATGACTGCGAGCACCGACATTCGGTTCGGAGTAAGTTTGAGGACTTGAGATGACGTCATCTCAGACCCTTTAAGCACTCGCCGATTGGAGCGCGCAATGTTGTGGAAGGATGCTGCCCAGCACAGAGCAGAGTGAGGAACATGGCAGCTCATGTGCAGGATGGACCGGAGCGCACATGCAGCCTGGCTTTGGAAGCATGCAGCGCCGATCGGCACTCCTGTGTACGGTAAGTACAGCGGCCACACGGGCAGAGGGGGGAGAGCGGGAGGGTAAGGAGGGGACAGAGCCGCAGGTCAGCACCATACGTTCCTCCCCATCGGCCGCAGACCGCAACGTTACAAGGCCCAATTTAGTCATTTACCCCAGCGTGCACGCAGCTGCAGCCCCTTGCACTGTCACAACTATAGGCACACAGGTACATACGGGAGCCGGTGCTCCGGGAACAGGGGGGCCGCAGTGGTGGTGGGGGTCAGTGCAGGGGTTGGTGTTGGCTGGGTAGAAGGAGGCGCGGGGGCGGTGGTTTGCACGTGAGTACGGGTGGGTGGGGCACGCGGAGGCCGTATCGGGAGCGCGTGGGAAGGGAGGCTGCGCCCGAGGCGAGTTTAGGGGCTTCAGGGACACACCTAGGTACACAGCGCAGTTACAGAGATATGTAACAGAGCCGACACGCAAGCGCGGGCGTATCATCCGCACCAGCAATTGGCTACATAACAGCGGCACATGCTAGTACAAAATAATTAAGGTGTAAGGATATTATTGAGATCTACAAACACTGAATCCTTACTCAAAGACCACTAGATAAAAATAAAACATAACCTTTATTGCTATTCATTAAAACGTCAGAAATTCAGTCCTTATCTATTTAGAAAAGATAATCTCCGATAGTATAGTAAAAGTTTAACTCAGAGGTCGGTAAAAAAGTTGCTTCTGTTGTAGGTATGAGAGTGACCATGTAGAATCCAGATCAAAAATACACAAGAACTGGCTCACAATGCAGGTACCTCCACTCTTTCAGTGTGAACAACAGACAGCTATATGTCTTACTAGTACGCTTCACATAAATTAGATGCCAGAATCTACCTGAGTTTAGTCTAAATTGCTCAGACACTAAAGTAGTACGTCCTGCAGCAACAGTGTCAGCTGTAGTAGATGAATCCCATTCAATATACAACTCCTAGTAACAATGTTGCATCTTGGACACAGGACCCTACGTTATTCCCGTACTGGCATCTAATTGCTATGTTCCAACTTTCTCTTAACGCGTTTCCCTTAAAAGTTCATCAGGAGGTCACAATACTATAAGCGCTGCAAAGACCCATAACATACGGTAATAACCTCAATGGTAGGCCCCGTTACTTGTGAGGGATTCATGAGGTGCCATGAACTGCGGTTTATTATTGCATGCTATCGGGGGGGGGGGGGGGGGGGGGGGTTGTTTTTTCTTAACATTGAGGTCTATGGGCAACGGACATATAACGGACAGTAACTGATAGCCATCAGTTAGTTCGTTTGTATCCATTATGATTGGTGTCCGTTTTTGTTTTTTTTTTTAAACACCTTCTGAGTGGACACCAGCGTAGTGTGAACCCTACCTTAGGGAATCTTTGTTTAGTTAGCTGCTCAGACGAGCAGGATTTGTGCTATTTTTTTGCCTGAAGCTAAGGCTTGTTTATTTTTCTGCCAGTGTCTTTTTGCAAAATAAATGCACAGGCTAAAAACCTGCTGAACCTGATTTTGGAGTTGCAATCGCTGAGCCTACTCCCCCGACTCTACCAAAAACAGTCCATCTGCATTGGAGGCTCCATAAAAAAATGATGCTAAAACAGGGCTGCATGACAAATACGTAATGAACTCCAACTCCATCTCTAGGGTTTGAAACATTTCAGAAATACCAAGAACTTTTTCTAGGTGTTTCATACTTGTTTTCGGAATAAAATGAATACATTTTTTTTTTCTTTCTGTTGCCTGGACGAGTGCTGGACACCTACCCTCTATCCTTATACTGTATTATATCCACACATGACATGGGGTTTCCAGTCTGTGCTCCCCCTGTGGATGTGGAACACATTCTTTCAACCTTAAGCGGTGAGCAGAAGAGGAAAAAAAAAAAAAAAAATTTTGGTTGACGAACTCATTGGTGGAGGTTTATGAAGACCATTTTTTCAATGAGGTCTTCAGATCTATGGGCCTTTTAGGAAATTACAAGGGTTGGGCAAAAAAAAAAAAAAAACTATTAAAAATTGTGACCTTTCATGCCTTGTATAACAAAAAAAAAAAAAAAAAAGCCATACAAGGCATAATACAATTTGGCCCATTGTCATATTTCGGAATGTAGGCCGTCATTGTGACATCGTCTGTCAGATAATTATTAGTCTACTTACAGTTGTCTTTATAACACAAGACATCCAGTGGCAGAATCAATTCCTAATATAATTCCCGTCTTCTGATTCCAGCTGTCCTATACAGTACTAGTGATGCAAACTTACTATAAGTACAGGCAACAAAGCTGACAGTGAGTCTTGTATAAAAAGTTTATTTTACACAAAGAGAATATATTAGAAAGGTCACTGGTAAAGTTCTTGTAGTGGACACAAAGATTCTGGAGTGAAATCACATTCTAAAAACTCCGAACTGAGTCTTCTGTGTTGGTGCATTCAGCGTTGCGCTCAGACTGAGTCCTAGGACCAACCTGGTATCAGCAGGATCAATAATTCCATCATCCCACAACCTGTAGATACAGTGAAGACCGTTATATCACCAGCAACATTACAGGGCAAATACTGTAGTCACATATACACAACTGCACACAAGGATATGGTTATTTGCCATTGCAGAGAAAAGGAATTTATTGCCACAGCGTCTGCACTGCCTTATTCTGCTTAGTGTCTGCAAGCAATATCAGGTCCAATCTGCTGCTGTTTTCAGACATGCCCAGATGATGAATCTGCTGTATACTGCACAAGGAAGAGATATTAGCACCTCGCCCACACACTACGTCACTATTAATAAAGATCATGCCACGTATGAAAACCACAGTGCCAACTCTGATAAATATCTGATGGGACTGAACTACTGCTGTACCATGTGACTGATGAACGTCACAGGGAAGAAACTGCAGCGCTTGTGATCAGGAGGGATCCTGGGTTTTGGACTTCCAAACACATATATCCCACATAGATCATCTATACAAAAGCCCAGAAACACTTTTTCCAGCTTAGCTTGCCACTGCATTCATATTGGCATTACCGTGTATTTCAAGGTAAATTTGCATCTGCCTATGTATTTCACTTTACTAGGAGTCGACTAACTGCTTCTTTCATTATACTATGGGAATTCAGTGTCTATTTGGGAAAAACTATCAGAATTATTTAATGATCATCACAGTTAACACATTTTGCACACAGTATAAAATATTCATCGCATGGACTTTTCCAGAAACCCTCTGAAATAGAATGTAATTTAGTGAAATTGATCAGCCCATGTATACTACATAGGCAGAGTGATAAATGTTACCGGGACGGGAGGCTCCTAATGACTCTCATAAATACGCTGTTCAATGAATGTCGGCTCCTAATCTGATTTATAATTAAAAGACATGCAAATACTGAGCAAACACATTGCATGGAGATGGCAGTGAGCTGTGTTACCTACTGGGCTGGGCTTACTAACATCAAATGTGACCGTGTCACTCCATCACAGTATTCCCTACAGACACCTTCATTGGATTGGAAACCTTTTGTGCGTTATTGGAAGAAATACCAAAAGCTAAACCTGCTATACACAGTGGAGGTGGCAATTCTGTGACCGATCTATTATTCATCAGAATGCAATCTATCAGCTCATGAGGACATTGTGTAGTCTGTGAGACACTTTGTACCAGAACAACAATAGGTCATACCAGAAAACAATATACATTACACAATGGGGCAGATTTAACGTCTAAAAGTACAAAATACACTAAATAGTATTGGACTGTCTCGGATTGATCAAAGGGTCTAAAATGCTGTTAATAAATCTGCCATATTATGAGAATGAAGTCTAATTTCACATCACTTATTAGTTGGCATGATTTACACCAGAAATATGCACCAAAATTTGAAGCGCGGTGTCACATCGTAGGCCACACCCACTTTCTGGAGGACGCAGGGGGACTTTTGGGCTTCTGCTCTATTGAATGCTGGGGGTCCCAGTGGTTGGACCATCATCACAATGTCACTTACTCCCTATGCTTATAGAGGTTTCCCACTTTAGAAATGTTTTATGGCATATTTTATGGTTACACAAGATCCTTAAAGGTCTGACACCTGAAGTGTCTGTAATGACAAAAGCCCTTTAAGGTGCTTGTGTAACCGCAGAATGTGCCATAAATGTCTCTTAATGTACTATACATTAGGAAACCCCTATAAGGTTTATACATGGAACTGGAAGCAGCCGTTCACTTACAGCTGTAAATGCAGAGAAGTTTTTGAGGTTTCGAGAAATACCATACAAGAAATACAAAGATAAACTTAAAGATTCACGCCAGATTTAATGTGCCCACTGAAGGCATTAGGTTCTGACAAAATCAGACACAATCTACATGTTAATAGGACAATATTAACCAGTTATTACTTCTATAAAACTGTGAGTATTAGCCATGTATGTTGAATATGTGCAGAGTACCATCACCATTGGATCCAGTTCCAGTGATCTGCTAGACAGTAACTTTGAAGTCATCAACAATGTTTGACCCCCAGCGGGCATCCATGTACTATCTCACCTGGCACTGGAGTAGTAGGGATTCCCTTCCTCTTCAAATCGTTTGATTATTGGATCTTTAAGAGCCGCTTCTTCTGCTTCTGAAAACTGATAATAGAAGAAAAAAAACACACACAAAAATATAATCTCTCTTTCACAAAGCACGACACCAACCCCTCCCCCCCACCCACTTCAGATAAGAAGGGACATAGGACCCCATTACCGCCTCCATCTTGATAAATTCCTATACTGCCTATTAGATAAGAATTCTGGGGCATCTTTACATAGAATTCAGCATGGAGTCTCTCCTCTGCTATTCTGCATAGTAATGGACAAGATGGTGTTCCCATTGTCAATAGTGCCCTCAACACCAACATAACACAGACTGAACAACATGAAAATGGCTCCGGCAATTCCCATATTGACTAGCTGAATGGTAACACAAAGTTCTCAATGTATACATTTTCAGGATGAATAACAGAGGATTGCAATAACAAGTAAAGATGCTGCAGAATTGTTATTTTATGGAGGATTCATCAACCCATTTTAAAAATAGTGTGAATGTAAAGAACCTTGTAACATATCTTTTTAAAGAAATATGCTTTCTTCTATATTTGTATTTATATATGTTTTAAGTTGTACAATGCAGCTGAAATGCAATTATCTTAACACATACATGCAAAAAAACGCAATCACACCATTAAGGCTAGGTTCACACCTGCGCCCTGTCTCTGTTAGGAGGTTACAGCCCTGAATCCACTGAAAAAATGTAGAGAGAAAAGTGCTGCAAGCAAGCACCGCAATTTTCTGCCTTTTTTAGGCAGAAACCAGTGTAGACTATGGGAACCTTGTGTAACCGCTTTTTAAAGCAGATTAGGTTTCCATTTGTGGGGTCTCCAAGGGGCCCCCAGAAAAGCAAGAGTGAACCTAGCATAAAATATAGAACATCATGGAACAAGAATTAGGGGCATTAGGGGCTCACAATGTACATGTCTTTGGGGTATGGGATGGAAATCCACACAAACATACAAACTCCTTGCAGATGGTTTTTTGCCCTTGGCAGGATTTGAACCCAGGACTCCAGCGCTGCAAGGCTGCAGTGCTAACCACTGAGCCACAGTGTTGCCCCAACAGCTTTTTTATTACCCTACATTATGTGTTATCATTCATTCTATAACATGACACTAAATGCATATACTAGGGGTACTGATCAAGGTTTCACATTCATTTATAGAGATTTGGTAGCACTGACATATTTGGGAATAAATACCCATTAATACAATGAATGACTTTCATAACCATGGAAAAAGCAGCCCAGCAGTCTGATGCCATACAGAATATGACCCCAGGACAAACAATTACTACTGTAATATGAATCAAACATGCAGACAACATGTGACACTATCTATAATCTTACATAATGATATTAGTGCAGAAAATCACATTACTGTCACAGGCTGACAAACCAGGGGGCCACGTCATTGCAGGTTTAATAAGGCACATAAAACAGGAAAGTGTAATTGTAATGTTCTCACATTTGAAAATATATATACTATAGAGAGAGGAGTTTAATCATTTTATTCCCCCCAAAAAGTAATATTTCCAATATATCCACCTAGGTACATAGTATTAATTCCATTTTGTCTAACATGGATTGGGGGACAGAGATCGCACCTTCCCTCTGCTCATACGTAAAGGCTGCTATTGCCCTCGCCATTCGATGACTTCAACTTCTGAATCAGTCCCAGTTCAGATGCCAGGAACAGTCTGAACCCACTGACCCCAGACCTGACAGTATGGCGGGAAGTTACATCACATACTGGGAAGGAGTTAAAGGGAACCAGTCAGTCAGCATAAAATCCTAACAGACTCCCTATTACACACAAGTATGTTTCATTGTGAAACAATATGGAGTGTCACAGTACACAATCTAAGAGTAAGTTCACACGGGGTTTTTTGATCAGGATTTTTTTAAATCAATGGGAGCTGGTCAGTTCTTTTTTCCAGGAGTCATTTGTTCCCGCTCCCAGGAAAAGAAGCGACATACTCATTCTACAGGCTGTTTCTGCCCGAAGACACTCCCTCCTCCCGACTAAGCCCATTCATTTGGGCCTAATCCAGAGCGGAGTGCGCGACTGGATGCCAGTGCACTGCCCTGGCATCCAGTCGCAGCTACCCATATTTTGGACCGGAACCTGAGGCAGCCTCCGGTACAAAAAACCCTGTGTGAACTTACCCTAAGAATGAGCCAGGATAGAGGAGAATAGTCATAGAAGTGGCCCCGTGGAGACTTCTTGCCTTCTGGCTGGAATGACAGCTCTCTCCCGATACATAAATACAGAGAGCCCTGTAGCGGACACCTCTGTACCTATTATTTTTAGTATAGGCCATCAAGATCACAGTCCCAGCTATATCCACAGCTTGCCCTCTACTAAAAGAAATTTTCCCATCATTAAGTGATGACGATAACTGATCCTGAGTATAAAGCGGCCGCGGCTCTAGTTTAGCATTGTATTGCCACATTGTAGCTCTGTAGCCAAGCCCCAAACACAATATTAGAGGAAAAAGGCTGCAATAAACAGAATAGCAGAAACGCAACAGGTAAAATTCTAAGCAACATCCTTAGCACAAATTAATATCTTACACAAAACAAAGTATTTCAAAATCTTTTCATCCAGACCTGAAAGCCCATTATTATCTGATGCATCATATCGGATATATCAACATATAAGGACACTCTACCCAGCATTCAGGATACACACATAGTTCCCCAATATTCAAAGTGGTGGTGAGCAGATGGCGAAAGAAAAATAAATATTAGTTTTGAGCCGCTAAGACACATTTTTATGGCACAGCAGTACAATAAAATTGTCATCATGGATCTTATATTTATTTTGGGTCTAAGCACTCACTGTGCCAGTACAAGCGACACCACTTCACCCTCTCCAAGAGGCCGGGCACATATGTCTGTATTAACAATAATACAATCTGCTATGTGAGATTTTAAGGGTAAGATAAAGAAAGCCTATTTCCACTGAGCACAGTATATACTTCTATATACTGTAATCAGCAAGGCACAATACTTGTGACTAATGAACTTTTTGATGTCTGCAAACGTGCACAACCTCGAAAACCAACGCCTAGCCAAGTCATTTCTAGCAATCGATAATATGGGGAGTTCAGTAAGTGACCTGTGCCAGCCTTATGGTGTCCTAAAAGTCATAAACAGAGTCAGAAATTCTCATCACACTTCAACAAAAATAATGAACTTTTTTTTCCCTCTTGCCACTTTTCATAGTTCAAGATTTTTACCCATTTATGCCTACAGTTCCATTATTACAACTCAAAAAAATTCAACCTCAGGCATAAAAGGGTTAAAGAGGTGTGAAGCCTTTATAAAAAAAAAATTAGCACATTTCAATTTCAGGAACTTCAGCTTAAGACAGGTGTATGAAATGCCAAACTTCTTAAAGAGTTAATAAAAGCCCTATTTATTTTTTCATAAAGAGTGAAAGTGAAAGAAACAAAACTTTACTATATACTTCACTAAAGAAAAGTGCCTGAGTCTTTAACGATTACCATTTTCGCACGCAGTGGACCGCCACCAGATGCTGATGCAGGGTATTGGCCCTCCGTTGCAGCTTCCCACTGCTGATCAGGCTTAATCATCAGGGAATCTAGAGCCATGGAATATGCTGCAAGATGGAGCAGGACGCTTCTTTTTCCCACTTCCTGCTTAAGTCTCTACCTCCCATTGAAAATGACTTGTAAGTCTCCGTACGCCTATGTAGGCACACACTCTCCCTGATGTGTACGATTATCCCCTGACCCTGGTCTATAGTCTCTCACTCTGCCAAATCAGTATCCCTACGCTATGCTGAGGAGGTCCAAAAGACCGAAACAGCGCTGTCTATAGCTGGAAATCTGTTCCTTTTGGAATAGAAATACTAATTTGGCAATTAAATCCGCATCAAGTTAGTAGGCTTATTAACTGAGTCATGCATGATGTTAAGGAGGCTGCCCTCTAGAGGGCGGCATACAGAGGCACTGTTCTCCTAATTACATCCTAGAGAATAGATTTGCATATTTTTTTACCCAGAATCCCTAGCAGAGCAGGAATGACTTGTAAGTCTCTGTACGCCTGTAGGCACACACTCTCCCTGATGTGTATGATTATCCCTTGACATTGAAAACAATAGGAGGCAGATTTTGGGGGGAATCTGCCCTGGATTTGGCGGCAAAATCTACCCCCAAATCCCACCATGTGAACATGTGAGGAAGAACAGATAAGGCTGGATTAGAATTCCTGAAAAGACCTTGAAGACTCACCTCTTTAGGAAGGCTTACAATCTCCAATAACACTATTGTCACCACCCCACCATAGGAACAGTTTCTACCCTCATCTACTATCTCTATCCCCCTTCCCTCATAGACTGTAAGCCCTTGCGGGCAGGGCCCTCTATCCCACTGTGCCAGTTGGTCACTGTTAGTATTATAACCCTTAAGTGTACAGCACCATGGAATTAATATAATCTAACAGGAAAAAAAAAAAAGTTTAAAATTACACTTCAGGGTAGGACCAATATTTTAAATTGGAGGGTTCACTATGTTAGTGCAGAGCAGTAGTTCTCATGCACTGTACTTTTAATAGCAGCCATACTGAACCCTCCACTGGTTGTCCGATTCAAGTCTATGGGACAACCCTTGCGGTATTTCCTACGACCGCTATTAAAAGGGCTAAAATCAATGTCCATCCTATGGATAGAACAAATTTTAAAAACGGGATGGTCCCAGCTATTCACCACATTATAACTACATTATATAGAAAATAGTAAGGAAAAGCTTCACTCCAGAACTACTCCACAGCTGTTTCTGACAAGCAGTTAATATGGATATCATTTATTGTCAAACAGATAAATTTTAGGCTTTGTTCACATCTGCGTTCGGTATTCCGTTTGGGGAGTCGGCATGAGTTTATGAACTACTTTTCTGTCCGCATGTTCCGTGTGGACACCGCACAGAAAAGACACAGACCCCATTATAGTCTATGGGGTCCATGTGCTTTCATAAGCTCACCACTTGCCAATTCATTCAGTATTCCGTTCGGGGGGGGGGGGGGGGGGATTCCCATACGGACTCCCCAAATGCAGAGGTGAACCGGGCCTTATATGAAATACAAATATTGCAGGATGAATACAGGGACAATGGCTAAGAACAATATGGTTTGGTCAATCAAGCATTGTTTACAGAGGTTCATAAAATAAAGATATGTAAGGCAGGGGAAAGGAGTCAAACCACAAGGAGACATGACGTCCAGAAGCTGGGGAGCGACCTGAGGACAACCACGTCTGCCATACCAGCTCCATGTGTTCAGCCATGTGTAATCTAATAGAATTAAGCTCTTCACAAAGAATGGAGGCATTGATCCTGCCAGTTGCCATATTTTAAGTTAGGGAAGTATTTTTCCTCTGTTGGGGTAATTGGCATCTGCCTCTGAGTTTTTTCACATTCCCCCTGGAATAACTTGGTATATTTATCGGTGGAACTTGATGAGTTTGTGTCTTTATCCAACCTTAGATATTAAATTACCTGCTAAGTTAGTGACAGGAGTCCAAAATGAGGCAACAAAGGAGATAAGAAAGATAGCATGTAGTCTAGTTGGAACATATGATTTGAGGAGGATTTTCAAAGATCATTTCAAAAGGGACATCTCTCAACTACCCCTATAATGTTTCATAGCAAATTTACCATTTCTTTAGTTAAAGTTGGAAGGGGGCAATTCATGAAACTATAAAGTTGTAAGTTGTCCTGTGAAGGGGCATAAATTGCAGAAGATTCCAGGATAGAATATATGACCTAGGTACTGGGCCATACCATGATAAGAAAGTAGGTATGAAAACACTTGCTGAACCCTTATACTTTCATATTAGGGGGTTCATATTGAGCCCTAAAACTCAACAGTTATGCAACTTAAGCAGTACATCTGGATCTCCACCAGCGGAAATCTCCAGGGCACCGTTCCAAAAGGAAACGGTTGGTTCTGAAGGACCTGTGATCATGACATACCACATCACCTGTCATCATGAGTATTTTGTTTTTGCTACTCATCCTATCAGATGAGGTATATCCTTGGGTGTTTGAGACTTGGAGACAGGTCCTCTTTAAAGGGTCATTGGTACAAAGCATATCAACCCAGCTCTGCAGATAGAGGTCACCTAAATTTCCCCATATGAATCTTCGGTTTCCACTTTGTCAATATGCAATGAGCGGTTACTGTTGCTACAGACAGGCAAACAACAATGCCCCTGTCCAGGAATCAAGCCCCGGAGACTATCCACTTGACAGTACACTGGAAAATTCAGTGCAACTGTGGCAGTGTAAAGATATGTAAAAATGAAGGGGTTAAAGGATGACAGGCCCTCTTCTTAACAATTAATTAATTTTAAATATATATAAGAAATAAAAAGTGAATTAACCCATACATTAATACAAATTGGTGTCGTGTCTTACCGTTTTCCCCTCTCTTGCTTTCTGGTCTTTTGCAATTGTGGCTAAAACAGTAGCAGCTTGTTCCCCACCCATCACTGATATTCGAGCATTGGGCCACATATAAAGGAACCTGGGACTGAAATCAGAAGACAAAAAAAGTGTCAACTTTGCTTCATAAAGGATAATGGAAAACAGGTTGGTGAGTTGTTCGGGTAATGTGCTGTCTGGTAATAATTTCTTGTGTTCCCCTATAAATAACACTCCTGAAGCATCTTATTGACAACTTGACATTGTGTCGCTTTGTTGCCATTTCTCCTAAAATGTAAGAGTATGTTGACAACCGGGTATTATCATTCACTTTTCACTTTGTCAATACGGTGTGTTTTTACACAGTCTGGCACTATCAGCAATGAGTGGATAATGTCAGACTATGTAGAGGCACATCTCCATCTGGATGACAGTTTTACAAACCTGCAAAATTACAGAACATCTTGAAGGTGCGGCTGCTGTGCCATAAAGGTATGCTTGCCACTTATAATTCATAACCTGCAATGTTTTTACAATACACCGATTATTGCCTTTTTTAGTTGCACCATTAGAACCACTAACCTGTAAGCTCTGCCGCACATCCCATAATTGCCGGCACCATAGGAGCCTCCAATAAGTACAGTAATTTTTGGTACACTGGCACATGCAACTGCAGTCACCATCTTTGCTCCATCCTTGGCTATTCCCCCAGCTTCATAATCTTTACCAACCATGAAACCTGAAACACATATGTTCACCAGATATTAACTGAAGTCAGAATTAAGTGCAATATAAAATTCCCGTGAAACTCTGTCCGTGTGACCTGGAATTACTGGCTTGTACATTATACCAGGAGAGACACCGAGTATTACAGTCATCTATGTCAGTCCCTGCCTCACAATGTTCTATAGGGATTACAACATGGGACAGTAAATCAATGGGACTCATTGGCATCAGATTATTATAATGCAGGGAGTCCATTAGCCGGTATATTGTCCAGGCCGGAAAATCTGGCTCATACATGAAGTCTATTTTGCTGCAATCTATCTTGCCCTAATTTGACAAACTCTGCAGAATGTTTGAAAAATTTGGTTCATAACCACATATAACATGGAATGACTGACATATAAATGCAAAATGACGCAAAGTTTGGTCAAAATGAGCTCAACGAATTACAAACCTCAACACTCTTACTTTCCTGGTGGTCTGCACATTTCCTAGCTGAAGGTGGCTCCATCTTTCTTGATCCCCAGAATGGCTTTAGTCTCATTCTTAGACACCAGCATGACTCCCCTTCTTTGATTCCCAGCACAGAATCCCTTTAAATTGTGAACCTCAGCATAATTCTGCTCTCATTCCTCGTCCCCACTATGGTATTCATTTAAAGAGGACCTTTCATCAGATCGGGCACATGCAGTTGTATATACTACTGGAAAGCTGACAGTGCGCTGAATTCAGCGCACTATCGGCTTTCCCAATCTGTGCCCAGTGTAAAGCGCTATCGGTCCCGGTACCGTAGGGCTTTACAGTCAGAAGGGCGTTTCTGACACTAAGCCAGGGGCGCCCTTCTGCCCAGCAGCGCCTATCGCGCTGTGCTCTAAGACTGTGGAGGAACTCCCCCCTCCTCTCCTGATAACACTCGTCTATGGACGAGCTGTGTGAGCAGAGGGAGGGGGCGTTCCTCTCTGCTCACACAGTACAGCACGATAGGCGCTGCTGGGCAGGAGGGCGTCCCTGGCTAAGTGTCAGAAACACCCTTCTGACTGTAAAGCCCTACGGTACCAGGACCGATAGGGCTTTACACCGGGCACAGATCGGGAAAGCCGATAGTGCGCTGAATTCAGCGCACTGTCAACTTTCCAGCAGTATATAAAACTGCATGTGCCCGATCTGATGAAAGGTCCTCTTTAAATCAAAGCCCTCAGTTACCCCTCTAATTCATAGTCCATGATGGTGGTCCTGAGCATAGTATCCCTCCTGGATCACAGTAAGGCTACTGCTCTCATTCCTGATTCCTAGCATTGCTTCCCACACATTCCTAGACCCAAGCCTCCATTTCCATTTTACCTCCCTTTGTCACTAACCTGGACAATATTTGCTGACATTTAAATGGGACAATCTCCATCTTTACGGCCAACCTAGTAAACTCCCAAGAATACCTATTTTGGTTTGGGTATGCATAAAAACCATTAGTGTCCCAATTTCTTAGATTATCCTTAGATATGCCGGGCACCTCTGTTGCAGATTGTATTGACATATGACAAGGTCTCCTCGCTCCAGTGTGTTGCCGACGACTTTACTCCCTAGATTGCCTTTACAAGGCTCTTGCTCTTCCTTATATAGTCCAGTGATGCCGCACATCACGGAGCTGTGCCCACATTGGACTCACAGTTAATACAAGTCCAGGACAAAAAGTGGACATTAGTTGGAGAAAGGAGAAGCCCGCACAGAGAAAAATTGGTCATTGGAGAATAAAAAAAAAAAAAAAAAAAGAAAAAAACAACTTTTGAAAGGAAACCCCTTCCCCAAAGGAGTAATTTTCTGGAGAATCCTTAAAGGGTATTTGGAAATGGGTTCTCTGAAATGGAAAATGCATTTAATGTCTTGTGCTTATGCCTTTAAATCACTGCTTCGCAAAGTGGGCGATAATGCCCCATTGGGGGCGCTGGAGGCCTACAGGGGGGCGGTAAAGGACCCAGAGAAATTGGGGAGTGTTGAAGCGCTTTAGGGAGGCGATGGCTAATTTGTGTTTTTCTAATATCTTAAACTAAGATGAAAACCTACCTACCACACTACAACGATTATCTTGTTCTTATCCTTGTCCTGTTTGATTGTATAAAATAAATTACTTATCATGGCTTTTTTGTTAGGTAGTCCATGAGCTAGCAAATTTTAACAAGTTTTTGATAAGCACGATTTGAGCAATCCTGTATGAAGCAACAGGATTGTCGATACTTGTTCTAATTTGTGTGAACGTGGATTTAGTGCTGTGGCAATACTGCTAACCAAAAAGAGAAATCGTTTGCACGTTAAAGGTATGTTCACAGGGAGGAAAAGGTCGCGGAAACCTTTTCCACTGAGTGAACATTCCACGCCACTTGCTGCGACGGAATGTAGATGCAGCATCGGCATTGTTGCGGTATCCCACTCCTGTGTAGGCTCGAATGAATGGGCCTACACTGGAGCGTGTCTCGAGCCATGGAGGATTCAGTTGAATCCGCGGCAAGATAAGGCAGGCTGCTTCTTTTTTCTGCTACTAGCTAGCCGAAAAAAAGAAGCAAGCAGCTCCTATTGAAGTCAATGGGAGCCGTTTTTGACAGCGGATTTTGGAGGCGGATTCCGCTTCAAAAAACACCGTGTGAATATACCCTTACCGAATGCAGTGGCTTACAGCTGTTTTTGAGCATATTTGAGCCTGATATTAAGAAACATGTTAAAAATCATCAGATTCACCCTTCACATTAGGTTAGTTTTAAAATTTAAATTGAAATGTTTGTTTTAATTTGAATAAAAGTTTTTTTTAAAATATTATTTATAAAAGTGCGTTTTATTGCTCTCATAAGAACAGTCTTATTTAAAGAGGACCTTTCACCACTTTGCAACCTGTGCAGCTTTCTGCCCCATGTTATAGATGCAGCTGCATAGACTGTAGTGCACTTTGAATTACCTCCCTAGCCCCCCTCGTTTTGGAGCTGTGAGCCCCGTAAATTTTGGCGCCCTGTATGGTAATTAAGGCTTTAGTGTCAGAAGGGCGTTTCTGACGATAAAAAGAAAAGCTACGTCAGTCTGACACTGTCCAATTAGCAGTGGACAGTGTCGGAGCTGCTTCTCCTGCCTAATCTCGTGAGTTCTCGTGAGATCAGGCAAACGTCTCTTCACAGGGCTGCACAGAAGACCCGGAGAAGCGATCCAGGCTGAGCACTGAAGTGGATGAAGGAGAACTTCAGTGACATCTTCACAGGTAAGTGAAGAAACCCCTAAGCAATGAGCATAACTGCCCTGTACACCCTGTGGTCCTAGGTCTAGCCCCTATACAACGAGCATTAACCCCTATAGCCCCCTATACAACGAGCATTAACCCCTATAGCCCCTAGGCAATGAGCATTAACCCCTATAGCCCCTAGGCAATGAGCATTAACCCCTATAGCCCCCTGGCAATGAGCATTAACCCCTATAGCCCCTAGGCAATGAGCATTAACCCCTAGGGGGCTATAGGGGTTAATGCTCATTGCCTAGGGGCTATAGGGGTTAATGCTCATTGCCTAGGGGGCTATAGGGGTTAATGCTCATTGCCTAGGGGGCTATAGGGGTTAATGCTCATTGCCTAGGGGCTATAGGGGTTAATGCTCATTGCCTAGGGGCTATAGGGGTTAATGCTCATTGCTAGGGGGCTATAGGGGTTAATGCTCATTGCCTAGGGGCTATAGGGGTTAATGCTCATTGCCTAGGGGCTATAGGGGGTTAATGCTCATTGCCTAGGGGACTATAGGGGTTAATGCTCATTGCTAGGGGGCTATAGGGGTTAATGCTCATTGCCTAGGGGGCTATAGGGGTTAATGCTCATTGCTAGGGGGCTATAGGGGTTAATGCTCATTGCTAGGGGACTATAGGGGTTAATGCTCATTGCCTAGGGGACTATAGGGGTTAATGCTCATTGCCTAGGGGCTATAAGGGTTAATGCTCATTGCCAGGGGGCTATAGGGGTTAATGCTCATTGCCTAGGGGGCTATAGGGGTTAATGCTCATTGCCTAGGGGGCTATAGGGGGTTAATGCTCATTGCCTAGGGCCTATAGGGGTTAATGCTCATTGCCAGGGGGCTATAGGGGTTAATGCTCGTTGCCTAGGGGCTATAGGGGTTAATGCTCATTGCCTAGGGGCTATAGGGGTTAATGCTCATTGCCAGGGGGCTATAGGGGTTAATGCTCGTTGCCAGGGGGCTATAGGGGTTAATGCTCGTTGTATAGGGGCTAGACCTAGGACCACAGGGTGTATAGGGCAGTTATGCTCATTGCTTAGGGGTTTCTTCACTTACCTGTGAAGATGTCACTGAAGTTCTCCTTCATCCACTTCAGTGCTCAGCCTGGATCGCTTCTCCGGGTCTTCTGTGCAGCCCTGTGAAGAGACGTTTGCCTGATCTCACGAGAACTCACGAGATTAGGCAGGAGAAGCAGCTCCGACACTGTCCACTGCTAATTGGACAGTGTCAGACTGACGTAGCTTTTCTTTTTATCGTCAGAAACGCCCTTCTGACACTAAAGCCTTAATTACCATACAGGGCGCCAAAATTTACGGGGCTCACAGCTCCAAAACGAGGGGGCTAGGGAGGTAATTCAAAGTGCACTACAGTCTATGCAGCTGCATCTATAACATGGGGCAGAAAGCTGCACAGGTTGCAAAGTGGTGAAAGGTCCTCTTTAAAATGTAAGTCTGAACTTAGAAACAGGATAAGACTTTAGGGGGCACTAGAAAATAATTGGTTCTCAAAGTGGGCGGTAGAGGAAATAAGTTTGAGAACCTCAGCTTTAAATGAACATACAATGAGAATTTCTATAATTCCTATTTAACATCTAATAAATGACAAGTGTAATGTCTTCTTGATACACAATACAGGTCTCAGCTGTGTCGGGAATAGCAGCACAAGCTCTTCAATACGATTGACTATTATTAGAGATGAGCGAACAGTGTTCTATCGAACACATGTTCGATCGGATATCAGGGTGTTCGCTATGTTCGAATCGAATCGAACACCACGTGGTAAAGTGCGCCAAAATTCGATTCCCCTCCCACCTTCCCTGGCGCCTTTTTTGCACCAATAACAGCGCAGGGGAGGTGGGACAGGAACTACGACACCGGGGGCATTGAAAAAAATTGGAAAAAGTCATTGGCTGCCGAAATCAGGTGACCTCCATTTTAGACGAATAGTGGATTTCAAATCCGGGTCATATGAGAATGTGAACTTTGTGACTATGAGACAGGGATAGCTGTACAGGCAGGGATAGCTAGGGATAACCTTTATTTAGGGGGGAATGTTATTAAAAATAACTTTTTGGGGCTCTATCGGGTGTGTAATTATGATTTTTGTGAGATAAACTTTTTCCCATAGGGATGCATTGGCCAGCGCTGATTGGCCGAATTCCGTACTCTGGCCAATCAGTGCTGGCCAATGCACTCTATTAGCTTGATGAAGCAGAGTGTGCACAAGGGTTCAAGCGCACCCTCGGCTCTGATGTAGCAGAGCCGAGGGTGCACAAGGGTTCAAGTGCACCCTCGGCTCTCCTACATCAGAGCCGAGGGTGCGCTTGAACCCTTGTGCAGCCTCGGCTCTGCTACATCAGAGCCGAGGGTGCGCTTGAACCCTTGTGCACACTCTGCTTCATCAAGCTAATAGAATGCATTGGCCAGCGCTGATTGGCCAATGTATTCTATTAGCCTGATGAAGTAGAGCTGAATGTGTGTGCTAAGCACACACATTCAGCTCTACTTCATCGGGCTAATAGAATGCATTGGCCAGCGCTGATTGGCCAGAGTACGGAACTCGACCAATCAGCGCTGGCTCTGCTGGAGGAGGCGGAGTCTAAGATCGCTCCACACCAGTCTCCATTCAGGTCCGACCTTAGACTCCGCCTCCTCCGGCAGAGCCAGCGCTGATTGGCCGAAGGCTGGCCAATGCATTCCTATGCGAATGCAGAGACTTAGCAGTGCTGAGTCAGTTTTGCTCAACTACACATCTGATGCACACTCGGCACTGCTACATCAGATGTAGCAATCTGATGTAGCAGAGCCGAGGGTGCACTAGAACCCCTGTGCAAACTCAGTTCACGCTAATAGAATGCATTGGCCAGCGCTGATTGGCCAATGCATTCTATTAGCCCGATGAAGTAGAGCTGAATGTGTGTGCTAAGCACACACATTCAGCACTGCTTCATCACGCCAATACAATGCATTAGCCAGTGCTGATTGGCCAGAGTACGGAATTCGGCCAATCAGCGCTGGCCAATGCATTCTATTAGCCCGATGAAGTAGAGCTGAATGTGTGTGCTAAGCACACACATTCAGCACTGCTTCATCACGCCAATACAATGCATTAGCCAGTGCTCATTTGCCAGAGTACGGAATTCGGCCAATCAGCGCTGGCTCTGCTGGAGGAGGCGGAGTCTAAGGTCGGACCTGAATGGAGACTGGTGTGGAGCGATCTTAGACTCCGCCTCCTCCAGCAGAGCCAGCGCTGATTGGTCGAGTTCCGTACTCTGGCCAATCAGCGCTGGCCAATGCATTCTATTAGCCCGATGAAGTAGAGCTGAATGTGTGTGCTTAGCACACACATTCAGCTCTACTTCATCAGGCTAATAGAATACATTGGCCAATCAGCGCTGGCCAATGCATTCTATTAGCTTGATGAAGCAGAGTGTGCACAAGGGTTCAAGCGCACCCTCGGCTCTGATGTAGCAGAGCTGAGGGTGCACAAGGGTTCAAGTGCACCCTCGGCTCTCCTACATCAGAGCCGAGGGTGCGCTTGAACCCTTGTGCAGCCTCGGCTCTGCTACATCAGAGCCGAGGGTGCGCTTGAACCCTTGTGCACACTCTGCTTCATCAAGCTAATAGAATGCATTGGCCAGCACTGATTGGCCAGAGTACGGAATTCGGCCAATCAGCGCTGGCCAATGCATTCTATTAGCCCGATGAAGTACAGCTGAATGTGTGTGCTAAGCACACACATTCAGCACTGCTTCATCACGCCAATACAATGCATTAGCCAGTGCTCATTTGCCAGAGTACGGAATTCGGCCAATCAGCGCTGGCTCTGCTGGAGGAGGCGGAGTCTAAGGTCGGACCTGAATGGAGACTGGTGTGGAGCGATCTTAGACTCCGCCTCCTCCAGCAGAGCCAGCGCTGATTGGTCGAGTTCCGTACTCTGGCCAATCAGCGCTGGCCAATGCATTCTATTAGCCCGATGAAGTAGAGCTGAATGTGTGTGCTTAGCACACACATTCAGCTCTACTTCATCAGGCTAATAGAATACATTGGCCAATCAGCGCTGGCCAATGCATTCTATTAGCTTGATGAAGCAGAGTGTGCACAAGGGTTCAAGCGCACCCTCGGCTCTGATGTAGCAGAGCTGAGGGTGCACAAGGGTTCAAGTGCACCCTCGGCTCTCCTACATCAGAGCCGAGGGTGCGCTTGAACCCTTGTGCAGCCTCGGCTCTGCTACATCAGAGCCGAGGGTGCGCTTGAACCCTTGTGCACACTCTGCTTCATCAAGCTAATAGAATGCATTGGCCAGCACTGATTGGCCAGAGTACGGAATTCGGCCAATCAGCGCTGGCCAATGCATTCTATTAGCCCGATGAAGTACAGCTGAATGTGTGTGCTAAGCACACACATTCAGCACTGCTTCATCACGCCAATACAATGCATTAGCCAGTGCTGATTGGCCAGAGTACGGAATTCGGCCAATCAGCGCTGGCTCTGCTGGAGGAGGCGGAGTCTAAGATCGCTCCACACCAGTCTCCATTCAGGTCCGACCTTAGACTCCGCCTCCTCCAGCAGAGCCAGCGCTGATTGGCCGAATTCCGTACTCTGGCCAATCAGCACTGGCTAATGCATTGTATTGGCGTGATGAAGCAGTGCTGAATGAGTGTGCTTAGCACACACATTCAGCTCTACTTCATCGGGCTAATAGAATGCATTGGCCAATCAGCGCTGGCCAATGCATTCTATTAGCGTGAACTGAGTTTGCACAGGGGTTCTAGTGCACCCTCGGCTCTGCTACATCAGATTGCTACATCTGATGTAGCAGTGCCGAGTGTGCATCAGATGTGTAGTTGAGCAAAACTGACTCAGCACTGCTAAGTCTGCATTCGCATAGGAATGCATTGGCCAGCCTTCGGCCAATCAGCGCTGGCTGTGCCGGAGGAGGCGGAGTCTAAGGTCGGACCTGAATGGAGACTGGTGTGGAGCGATCTTAGACTCCGCCTCCTCCAGCAGAGCCAGCGCTGATTGGCCGAATTCCGTACTCTGGCCAATCAGCACTGGCTAATGCATTGTATTGGCGTGATGAAGCAGTGCTGAATGTGTGTGCTTAGCACACACATTCAGCTCTACTTCATCGGGCTAATAGAATGCATTGGCCAGCGCTGATTGGCCGAATTCCGTACTCTGGCCAATCAGCACTGGCTAATGCATTGTATTGGCGTGATGAAGCAGTGCTGAATGTGTGTGCTTAGCACACACATTCAGCTCTACTTCATTGGGCTAATAGAATGCATTGGCCAATCAGCGCTGGCCAATGCATTCTATTAGCGTGAACTGAGTTTGCACAGGGGTTCTAGTGCACCCTCGGCTCTGCTACATCAGATTGCTACATCTGATGTAGCAGTGCCGAGTGTGCATCAGATGTGTAGTTGAGCAAAACTGACTCAGCACTGCTAAGTCTGCATTCGCATAGGAATGCATTGGCCAGCCTTCGGCCAATCAGCGTTGGCTCTGCCGGAGGAGGCGGAGTCTAAGGTCGGACCTGAATGGAGATTGGTGTGGAGCGATCTTAGACTCCGCCTCCTCCAGCAGAGCCAGCGCTGATTGGTCGAGTTCCGTACTCTGGCCAATCAGCACTGGCCAATGCATTTCTATGGGGAAAAGTTAGCTTGCGAAAACGCAAACTGACAGGGATTTCCATGAAATAAAGTGACTTTTATGCCCCCAGACATGCTTCCCCTGCTGTCCCAGTGTCATTCCAGGGTGTTGGTATCATTTCCTGGGGTGTCATAGTGGACTTGGTGACCCTCCAGACACGAATTTGGGTTTCCCCCTTAACGAGTTTATGTTCCCCATAGACTATAATGGGGTTCGAAACCCATTCGAACACTCGAACAGTGAGCGGCTGTTCGAATCGAATTTCGAACCTCGAACATTTTAGTGTTCGCTCATCTCTAACTATTATATGAAGTGTTAGGCTACTTGATAGTAAAAGAGGAGTTTTTAAAATATCTGAAGAGCTCTAAGCATACTCCGATGGTGTAGGAAGAATTCTCTATAATAAGGCAGTGAGGGACAGGAAGAGAATGTACAAAAACCCCATAATAAAACCATACAATAAGCCTTACCACAATAGGCCGTGTCACTATGCTTGTTTTGTATATATTATATAATATATTGTATTAAGTATTTGGTGTAAGATTTCTCGTTTTGCCATGCGTGTCCCCACATGCCACTATTTGTTTAATTCTCCCCTCTACCCAATTTGCAGTATGTATGGTAATATGTATTTTTATTATGTAAATAAATATGCCTTATTCTTACTTGGTTGTGGGACTTTGTAAATTTCTGGAACTTTAACCATCTATATGTATAAAACTCAAATTCTGTAGTAGTCTGCCCTATACAAATCCACAGTTCTCGCCCGATTTGGGTGAAATTTGGCACAGCCCCTCTCCACCCACAGGAGCAGAATACTGCGCACGTTACATCTCGGTAGTGTCCCCCCACCACGAGATTGTGGCCCCTGAAGTTAGGCCCTATACATATAATGGGGAATTGTGAAAGTGCTGAGGGGAAAACAACAGCTGTGACTGACAGGCATGGATTATAGCGACGGCGCCAAAGAGTTGCTGCTAAAGGGCCTGCACCACCACACACAACACACAAACATTTTGCAAACACCATATAAACATCACACAGACACCAACCCACTAGCACAACACCACACACGCCACAACACACCACACAAACACCAGAGCACTTTAGACACACACAACACAAACACCACCCCACAAATACCACATGCACGCCCACACACACACACACTCAGATGGATGCACACTATACACACGGACGAACAGAGCACACGTAACTGCTGCACGCATAGACACTTGCACTGCACACGCACAAACACATGGATCACACGCTTACATACATGCATAAATATACATGGATCACACACGTGCATGCACACACGCATACATACCCATGGATCACATTCATGCACAGACACACACACACTTTCACACGCACTGACAAAACATGTCTGGTATCCTTAGTGGCTGCTTGCACACTATAGTATTCTTCACTGGCCTCCAGGCCATGGATTTGGCAGTTCCATAGACTTCTTTGTGCACAAAGCTGTGAATTTTGCAGCTCCATAGAAGTCTATGGAGATGTAGAATAATGTGCAAGCAGCCTTACTGAGCAGCAATATTGGTCAGGTGAAATCTGCCTGATAGTAAGATTGTCATTATTGATGTGAAATGTAGAAAACAGGGCACTCACCCGCCACGGGATACATAAAACATTCGTTTTTATTTCATCCTCTTTAAAAAAAGGTCAAACCTTGACCATCGGGGTACAGAAGAGGGAATGATGCAAAGAAACAAACAGCGACGATCGTTTCGTGCTTAGCGCACTTCGTCAGGCTGACGAAGCCTGGAAGCCTGACGAAGTGCGCTAAGCACGAAACGATCGTTGCTGTTTGTTTCTTTGCATCATTCCCTCTTCTGTACCCCGATGGTCAAGGTTTGACCTTTTTTTAAAGAGGATGAAATAAAAACGAATGTTTTATGTATCCCGTGGCGGGTGAGTGCCCTGTTTTCTACATTTCACATCGATATGTCACTGCCTGTCTAGGTTTTTTCACAGTGAGCACCACCCTGGGATTTAATTTATTCCATGGTTTTTTGGCCGTTACAGCCGGAAGATTTGCCAATACTGACACAAGATTGTGAATACAAGCGTTGTCGCAGTAGTGCCGCTGACTACTTTGTTCTTTGCAATATAAGATTGTCATTATTGCTGACTATACAGGAGCTTTCATCACTGAAGCTGCTGAGGTAAAGTGAAAGCTGAGCTCTTATTGGTTGCTATGGGCAACTCCACAAGTCTGCCTGTGAGGCGGTTTTCATTACTGAGATGTCAGCTCCTTCAGGTCATAGTATGGGTCCATTCATACGGAGGAAAATGATATGGAATTTCAGCGCTGAAAAAAAAGCCTCTCATTGACTTCAATGGGGGGGGGGGGGTGTTTCTGCTAGAACAGAGTTTTTTGGCGAGGAAAAAATCCGCTTCAGGAATTAAGAAATGGTTTTTTGAAGCGGTTTTTGGAGCATGTTTTGAGGGTTTTTTTTCAGCACAATGCATGGACCCTGAAAAAAACCGCTAGCGTTTTTTTCTGTGTGGTTTTTGCCAATTCTGTGTCCAAATCCCCAACGTGGATTTTACGCCACCCATTGACTGCGTTGGTTTTTGCAAGTGGAATCCGCCTGAAGGAAGCCTTTTTTTCCGCAAGTGGAAAAATAAAGCGAGTGGAACCCATAGAACTCTATGGGGAGGTGTTTTTCCACGTGGATTCTGACGCGGATTCAGCGCCAAAAAAGGAAAATTACGCGAGTGGAAAAAAAAGCTAGCCAAACCCATTGAATCAATGGGAGGTTTTTTTTCGACTCTGAAAATTCAGCGATAAATACAGCGTCATTTTCCTCCGTGTGAATGGACCCTAATACTCTGTGAGGCCTGCTCTGTATTTACTGTTCCTCCTATTATATCTCTTAGTGTCAGGAGTTGCTTCCAAGCGACATGCCCTTCAATTTTAAGTGTCTGCAGTTCCCAATCCATCTTGCATTTGCTATGACTTTAAAGCACGGGCTGGAAACGCAGCACTAAAAGCGCTGCAGGTACAACTGCGGCGTGAATGCATCGCGGTTTTTCCCACAGTGCTTAGAATAGAAAGTTCATGGAGTGTTCCTCTGTGGACTTTCTGTTACAATTATATCTACGGGGAAGCCACCGGTGTTTCCGTAGATATAATTGACATGCTACGATTTTCAAAACCGCAACGGTTTTGGAAATCTTAGCGTGTTCGTGCTGCGATTTTTTCCACAAAGTGGGGATGGGATTCATGTGAAGTATGCAAGTACTGTAAAATGCCACACGGGTAATTTGCGACATTTCCGGTCCGTGGGGCCCCGGCCTAAGGGTAAGTTCACACAGGGTTTTTTGGTCAGGATTTTGAGGCCGTATCCGCCTCAAAATCCTGACCAAAAAGACGGCTCCCGATTTGTTCCGACACCTGGAAAAAGAGGCGAGATATTCATTCTTCAGGCCATTTCATCTCGCGGCATCCGCCTGAAGACACTCCCTCCCAACTACGCTCATTCATTTGCGCCTAATCCGGAGAGGAGTGCGCAATTGGATGCCGATGCACCAATATGAAAAAAAATATATAATTTTTTTTAAAAAGTATTAAAAATTCAAATCACCCCCCTTTCCTTAGAACACATATAAAAGTAGTTAAATACTGTGAAACACATACATGTTAGGTATCCCCCGTGTCCGAAATCGCCCGCTCTACAAGTCTATAAAAATATTTTTCCTGTACGGTAAACGCTGTAGCGGGAAAAATAGTCAAAAGTGCCAAACCACCATTTTTTCACTGTTTTGATTCTGATAAAAATTTGAATAAAAACTGATCAAAGCAATAGCATTTCCCGAAAATGGTAGAACTAAAAAGTACACCCGGCCCTGCATAAAAAAGACGCCCTATGCATCCCCGTACACTGACGCATAAAAAAGTTACGGCTGTCAGAATATGGAGACTTTTAGGAAAAAATTTTTTAACACAGTTTTGGATTTTTTTTTTAAAGGGGTTAAAATGTAAATAAAACCATATAAATTTGGTATCCCTGGAATCGTACCGAAACACAGAATACAGGGGACATGTCATTTTGGCTGCACATTGAACGACGTAAAACCGAAGCCCGTAAGAAAGTCGCAGAAATGCATTTTTTCTTTAAATCCACCCCATTCTGAATTTTTTTCCAGCTTCCCAGTACATTATACAGAATAATTAATGGTGGCATCATGAAGAAAAATTTGTCCCGCAAAGATTAAGACCTCATATGGCTCTGGGAGCAGAGAAATAAAAAAGTTATGGGGTTTAGAAGGAGGGGAGTCAAAAACGAAAAACTAAAATAAAAAAATGCCATCGGCGGGAAGGGGTTAATTTGGAGAGCCCCCGTTATTCACATGGACAGTTGTACGTTGCTTGCTCTTCTGTGGGTAACCCCAAAAATCTTTTCATATACGGTATGCACCTGAAAGTAAAACCAGTAACATTGTTTACCAAAAAGCACCACAATAGATAGTTGTGTAACTGGAAACCAATTTTACTCTTTGGTCCTTGAACTACTTATAGATTACACTGGAGGGAGGGGGGAAGGGCTGCACTATGTGGTTAATTGGCTTTAAAGGTTTTATATGTTTGTGTAAGGGGCAGAAATTTTAATTTTTGATAAAAAAAATAGTTTTAAAAAATTGCTGTAATAGTTTATACTACATAACATGTATTGAATATATAAAATCAATAAAAACGTTGAAATTAAAGAAAAAGTTGTTGTTCACATCAATGTTATGACAAATTAGGAAAATGCCAAAATAATAAAAATTTTAAGTGGAAAAAAAAGATTTACTGTAGCGCTCTGAAAATGTCAATTTCACTGTGACACTGAAAATTTTACTTTAGCTAGCATAGCCAACACGTTAACATATTTTACGCGAGCGAAGCCGCAGGTATTCTACTAGTTGGAATATAAAGAACAGATACAGCTTTGTTATATGCCCTGTTTGTGATCTGATCAGATCCTGCTCAACTCTGATATTACTACCGAACTGCAGGTACTGCCTTGAAGATTCAGTAAAGTCCACCATTGTTATGTGGATTTAATAACTACAGCGTTCCAAACCTCATTACATCACCAAGCACAATGCCATGTGTTGGATGGAGTGGTGTAAAGCACGCAGTCACTGGCCCGAGGACCAGTGGGAACATATTCTGCGGAGTGACAAAATAGGCCTCTCTGGCAGTCTGAAGGACAAGTTTGTGTTTGTTAAATGTCAGAACATCATTAATTGCCTCATCAGTGACCTCACAAAAATTCCTCCAGACACTCCAAAATCTTGTAGAAAGCCTTTCCAAAAGAGTGGAAATCACTTTATCTGCAAAGTGAGGATCCATTCCATATTAATAGGCATGCATTCAAAATGGGAGTCCAAACATTTCTGTCCACATAGTGCAAAGTGCTCACACAGTAGTTGCTGAAAGTTGATAGAATTTATAGCTTCCTCACATTCATTGTAAAGGGTGTCTAGTGGAGGAAGGGGGGGAGGGTAAGGTGCAGGCTTGATGAATGAATAGAGAGAAGAGTCACTACTTGGGGAGGAGGGGTGGGGGAGGATAAAGAATACAAGGGCTCTCCAAGTTTGAAGATCAAGCTCTGCAGGCCAGGATCGCTAGGCAGGGTAGCTGGGATCCAGAAAAGTTCTCCATCATCAACCGACAGATATTTTGAGTATGTGTCTAATTTCAGGAAATGATGCTGTAAGCTCCGCTGAGGTAGGGAACAATGTACGTAAACAAACTCATTAGATATTGCTTAAGGGCACCATGGCAGTATATAAAGACATGTTCTACAACTGGTAGGTAGAGATGACCAAATTTTTCAAAAATTTTATCCGGCTGCTTCACTGAATTTTCCCAAACTATTTGACTCAAATTAATTTGAGGCAAATCGCATAAAAAAAAAAACAAAAAAAAAATCTATTTCCTGGCTGCAGAGAGCCTGTATAGTGGTGCAGAACACTGAGCCTTGCAGTGACACGCATAGGGAGTCTGCTGTGGTAGTGAAACAATACTGTGAGTCAGTATAACACACACATAACAGGTGTCGCTCTTACAGCCACTGCACACTTCCCTTATTTGGCCACTAACGGAGCCAAAAAAGCAATTAACTCAAGTGTGAACTCAGCCTTACAGGTCGATATTAGTGCCCGGTATCAAGAACCGTGTAGAGGCCCAAGATCCTGAAAGAGTGCACTCCTTTTACGCCGTCATCAGCTGATTCCTCGAAGATGTCTACAGTACCTGTTCTATTAATCGCTTATACAAGTCAAACCCGCCTGACAGAGTGGAGGCAGCGTCAGCAGTAAGTTTGTCTTGATGTCACTGATTATTTTGCCCTTCCTCTGATCTGTCAGAACAATAGTGATTACCACATTAGAGCTACTGTTCTCCCAGGCCACTTTATGGTGCCTCTGCATATGTTTACACAGGGCTGTGGTGCCAACAATGGCACCCTGGCCACACTTCACCTTCTGCCAACAGATTTGACATATGCCCATGTTCAACTACCTTGGTGGCTTAACAAAAAACTGCAACACTGCTGAATAGGTGATTTTACCCCCAACACTCCGCACTGACTGACTGCTACAGCCACTGTCTTAGTGTACCCATGCACCACTGCTTTCCAGACAAAGTAAGCTCCGGGGAAGCGAGTGGTCTACCTGGGCACGTTTAGATGCGGACCTCCCACTGCCTCCACCCTACTGACTCCAGGCCACGCTATCAACTTGCTGTCTCCGCCACTGCCTCCTGCACAAGCTGCCACCCTCTTCTCCCTATGATAATAAAGCCCCTTTGTCATCCGGCTCCCAATTGCAATCAGTTACACCATCATCAAGCATGTTACTGATGTCCTCCTCAATGGTCTCTGAGCCAGGAGCCTGACCGCTAACAACACCAGTTCCCACGCCACTCTCCTCTTCGCTACTTGCCCACCTACCAGAGGAAGCGACGGAAGCCTCCTACAGGTCTGGCTGGGAACTAGCTGCTAACTGTCCTGTAGTAGCTCACAGCATAGAGTACTTCTCTGGCTGAGGGAACAGAAAAGGACAGAGGTAGGTTGAGGATACATGAGGACACAGGGCCTGCTCCCGGGCCATGCCAACTAAGGGTTGTGTCTGATGAACCCACCGACTCTTGGACGGAGGTGTCTGAGGTGACTTGGGATGAAGTGGATGACCAAGTCAACCGTTTTACAACCGTTGTGTCTTGACCAGAAACCCGACCGCTAGCTGACTCTGGAAGCTCAGGCCTCTGTAAGTGACCCCTGTTGCCATGCCCCCTTACTCTGCTGCAACCTGTGCCAGAAACATGTAGGCTTGTGCCCCTCCCCTGTTGAAAGCCTGTCACTTCTCTATCTAACATACTGTTAGATCAAATGGGTAAATGAACAGATAACTGCTTTATAACAGATAACTGTGGAGTTTTGATTTTTCTACCACTTTCTCTAGCGCCTGCTGACGTCTCTCCCTGATCTAACAATGGAAAATGCCTGAATCTAAGATGGTGGAGTGTATTTATAGGGCTACGACATGACAAGGCTGGCTGCTGATTAGGAATGCGGGATCGCCTACAATGCCATATGTGCTGCCAGAGTTTCTTGCCCCATGTCCTAACATGTGCAGCAGCCATTTTTGAAAAAATTTGATCCGTTACCACAAAGTGTGAGGAAAATGTTTGTTTTTTTATATTTCCTACCCACTGGCTAACACGGTACGAGAACAAAAAAACTTGATAGTCTTCAGTAGTTGATACCTTTTTAATGGCTAACTAATAATGATGACAGATTACAACTTTTCGGACCTCTCGGATCCTTTCTCAAGTAAAT
This sequence comes from Leptodactylus fuscus, assembly GCF_031893055.1. Taxonomy (NCBI): domain Eukaryota; kingdom Metazoa; phylum Chordata; class Amphibia; order Anura; family Leptodactylidae; genus Leptodactylus; species Leptodactylus fuscus. The sequence continues at coordinate 56,242,900 of NC_134265.1, forward strand.
TTACTTGAGAAGTCCGAAACGTTGTAATCTGTCATCATTATTAGTTAGCCATTAAAAAGGTATCAACTACTGAAGACTATCAAGTTTTTTTTTTTTTTATATATTACCACAAAGCGTGAGGAAATCCGGATTCAATGTGAATCAAATTTTTCCTGAAATTCGTATTGAATTCCACTTAGTCAGCTTCGATTCTCTGACCTCTACTGGTAGGGCATGCTGGAAGTGCTGTAATGGTTTTTCAATAGCTGTAAAATCATAAATTGATGGCCAAGGATTATAAAAAAACAAAAAAAAAAAAAAAAACATATAGCACTCATTCTTCTAACCCATGTGACAGAAGTTGCAGAATGCAGCCGTTCTACACTGTTTCTGTAACTTCTGTAAATTTGCAGAGTTGCTTCATTTTTCATTTTAGCTGCACTGAAACAAAGGATAAGTAGTCTGTAAACCTGAGCATCTCCTTCAATGATGGAAGCAATTGAGAAGCTCAATTTAAGCTTTGTTCATAGCAAAGCGTTACAGTTATGCCAGAAGGCTATTTTTTGTTATTGAAAATACTGAAAACCACCATAGAGCCATTAATTCCAGTGTGAACAGAGCCTTAGGATACGTATTCCATCTAAAGTCTAAAATCACACGTACATGTGGAGGCTGACAAGAAGCAAAATACAGCAGCCAAATTACAGGAGACAAAGCAAATGACACAACTGTAGTATAATAGGCTGAGTTGGAAGGATTTATTCCTGCCTGAATTTTTCAGCTGCTTTGCGCTATTCCAGCGTTGCCCATCCTACCAGATAATGGAACGTTAATAGAGCCAAAATGTTACATGTTATAACCTTTCTGGAATAAAGCCTCTCAAAAGGAATTAAAGTCTGCCGTGCTGTCTATGTAAGACTACGTGGAAGGATTTTTGTGCGTATATAGTCACCTGTAATGTTTTGCAAGAAAAGGAGGGGAATGTTTCTCTGACAGCACAGCTGAATGAAATGAGTTCCCTGTAAAATGAAGAGAGAAAATTGGTACAGTCACATTAACGTTATCATACAGATATAAAGGCAATGCATCGACTTTTATTAAAACCATTAATCTCAAGCACTAACAACTATGGATGTAGAATAAACTGTCCATAACATAGTTTAACCAGAACATAGTCATTTTTACCATTCATGGTGATACTCTCCTTTCCCTGCATGCAGAACCAATAGTGATGACTTTTTTTTTTTCTTAAACAATGTTTTGCACCATTTCTCACTGATATGAGGCTTTAATGGTGCTTTGTTAACCTTTTCGCTGCCAAGGGTCTCTGGAAATTTTGCACCTCCAGTAGCCAGAGCAATTTTCACAGTTTTGAGATGGACAAATCAAACCTAAATTGCAACATTAAAAAAGCATCCAACCCCCCATACCTATATATTTTCTTAAAGTAGACACCTGCAGCATTGTCAGAATGCCACTTGGTACTGTATACGAACAGGCACCTTCATGCAATTTTGATTTAAAGTGAATGTTTTATGAAAAAATGCAAATAAATGTATATTAGTTGTTAAAAGCGGAAACCAAACAAAAAATTAAATGCACCAAACCTCCTAAAAATAAGAGTTCAACATGTGCAGAGTTCATACATATCACTATGGCCTGAACCCGCATGCACGTGTCTTCAGAAAATCGCTAGAACTGGAAGGAACAAAATTCTGCTTTGAAGCTGGAAATGTTAAAAAAGTATCATCCTATAAAATGTAGGGATTACACACCATGAAAAGTAAGTGAACCCCTAAACCCTATATATTTTTTTGAAAGTAGACAACCTGAAGATTACAAATGTCTTAATGGGTCATCGATAGCCACATCCACCTTCATGCAACTTTGCGACCAACACAAATAATTTTTTGAAAAAATATGCCAAAACACATATTTGCACCTAAAACTCATGTTCAATCTCACATTCATATATAAAATACTTTTAAAATAATAGCTTATGGTGTATACAATGTGTATATATACTATATGTACCGCAAACATCAACTACAACAAGAGCTCGGACTCCCAAAAACACGAATACAGAAGACAAGCAGGATTTTGCTGTTGTTCACTAATATGTTAAAAAGCTATACTGCACCTACCAAACTGTGACTGTGATACCAAAATCTAACTTTTTTCAGAGTACACAGCATACCGTATATAAAAACACAATTTAATAGTTTATATATACAACCACCTTCATTCAACTTTGCCGCAAACAGAGATTGCTAGCAAAAATTGCGCAAAAATTCAAATTTGCCACTAAAGTGCGGCTCAAGAAATCCCTTTATGCAAACATAATGTACTGTCCATAAAACTGCAATATGTGAGGAGTTCATACATACCACATATGTATATATTTACAGGGGCGGGTGTTAAAGAATCGCCAAAATCGCAGAAATGCGCCATCCCATTTTGTGCATGCAAATTAAATAGGACTTTACATAAAAATGTTATTTTCCATCCCCCTATAAAAAATTTAGCAACCTATACGTTCATCTCTAGTGATAATAGTTATTACTATTATTTTAGTGTGTAACGGACATCACTAGAGACGTATTTTACTGTAGAAAGCTCAGGTATAGACAGGACAGGGATTGGGTGAAATGTAAACTTTATTTGCGACTTTATGTATATGTTGTGTAAGTGTTTGGTGCGACTTTTTTTTTTTGGCTTGCGACCTGGACAATGGTAAATGTCTGGGTCACAGTGCCAACAAACTTCCTGGTTATGTTCAGGAGGTATAACATAAGAATACCCCACTAGTAAAGCTCAGGGGGGAATTACATTATAACTGTATGTGACAATCAGAGACAAATGTATAGTATACGCTCTGATTGGCAGGAGAAGGGTTAATAGGAACAATAGAGTCCCTGCCACCCCCCTCCTGCTGTCACATACAAGTTATGCAGAGAGTCTGATCGTTTCTCTGTCTCTCTCTCTCTGCTGCACTGCTCCGTGTCCCTCTTCCTTTCTTGTTAGATCGCAAATTGCTTGCTTAGACAGGAGGGGGGGACACACTTTGGAGCTCTATATCTTTGGACTGCATCAACATATCTTGATGCTTTCAATTGCATTTTAAAGAGGAGAATCTCATCTTTAAAATGATATCAAGACCTCGATGATTGGATGTAGAGTTTTGGAGCAATTCACTGTTGAAACGCTGTCGGGAATTGAGATCTGCAGTTGGATCTCAATGCCAAATAGTGTTTTCAACAGTGAATGGCTCCAAGACTGTACATCCAATCATCGAGTTCTTTTTAAAGTTTAATTTTAAAGATGAGAGTCTCTTCTTTAAAATGCATTTTAAAGCATCAAGATATGTTGATGCAGTCCAGAGATATCGGCATTAGTAGGGAGGACGTACTAAGTATGTCCTCCGCTACTGAAGTGCCACCTTGGGAGCATGTACAGTGTACGTGCCTGGCAGCGAAAGGGTTAATGTCAGGGCTGTAATAGTATGGCGCTGTAAGACCATATTACTTCCTGCACTCGGCTGTGTTGGATGCCATGATCAATAGCAATAGCCGGGGGAAAATACCCTCTCTCCTAGACTCCTCGCGATAAGATTGTGGGTTCTGAGGGGTTGCCATGGCAGCCAGGAAGCTGAGCCGTGGCCTCCTGACTGCCTATGAAAAAATCCCATAGGAACTAGTGTGTGATGTTCTGCAATATTATGTATTGAAAGACATTGCACTAGGGATCTGAGATGTGAGCTTCATGTCCCCTTGTGGGACAGGCAAAAAGTAAGAAAAAACAAAACAAAAAAAACCCCCACAGAAACATAGTAAAAACACAGAAATATATAGGGGCAACACAGTGGCTCAGTGGTTAGCACTGCAGCCTTGCAGCGCTGGAGTCCTGGGTTCAAATCCCACCAGGAACAACATCTGCAAGGAGTTTGTATGTTCTCCCCGTGTTTGCGTGGATTTCCTCCCATTCTACAAAGACATACTGATGGGAGTGAAAAAAAAATGTACATTGTGATCCCTATATGGGGCTCATACTCTACATTTAAAAACAAAACAAAACACACAAACATAAATAAAAGTTAAAAAAAATAAAATAAAATAAAACACCTTTTAGGGTTAATTCACATGTAAATATCGTGTGGCTTATTTTGGCACCGGAAAAAAAAGCTTCCTAATTAGGAAAACAGCTTCAAAAATAGCAAGGTCATGTCACTTCTTTTTCTACTAGCAGAAAAAAAAAAGCTAGCTGTTCACATAGGGCTCCATTGTAAAGGGGCTCATTTCATTTTGCTCTTTTCACTCATCTCCCCCCTCCTCCCCCCTCACTCTTTTTTTTTTTTTTTTTTTACCTTTTCCTTCCTACCCTCCCGTCTGCCTCACCCCCCTCCTTTACCTTTCTCTATTTTCAAATTTTATATTGATATTGTTATTTCTGGCCTCTTTATGCTGAAGCGCATCTTTGCGCTTGGGCCTGATCCTGACTGTTTTTCGTATACCATGGACAGCTGTTATTCTATGGATGGTCATGGTCTTTGGTCTTATGCTCATTTTCTCTGCTGTTCTCCTATTTTGCCTATGGTACTGTTGTTGTTCTCTGTACTTTGAAAAAATTAATAAAGTTTAAATTAAAAAAAAAAAATCAGCCTCTTAGGCCCCGTGTGAACTCGCGGGTATGTTCACACAGTTTTTTGCAGGCGGATTTTGACGTGGAATCCGCCACACAATTCATCTGGCAAAAACACCTCCCGTTCATGCCCCATCTTCACGCGGATTCCACGATTCGAGACTCCCTCCTGACTAGGCCCACCCATCCGAGCCTAACCAGAAGCGGGATGCCGCTGCACTGCAGCAGCATCCCATCGCGGCTAGCTGCGTGAAAAAGCCACATTGTGGAAAAGGCTTCTGCTGTGTGAACTAACTAACGGGGATATAGAGTTTCAGTAAGCAGGGGTATATATTTTTATTTGTTTAGATTTTTTTTTCTACTTTTACATTTTATGCTCTTGGGAAGGGGTGGGGGAAGGGCATCATGGCCACTATCTGAACTATATAGACTGTATTCACTGAGCACTATATATATATACAGAGATTAGTAAGGCAGAGACTGTTATAACCCAGCTTTGTTTTCTCTGTGGCCAGCTCCTGTCTACACGACTTCAGGAACGTCCTCGCACAGTTATATGTGGACCCGCCAGACATTGAAGTCATCCAGTGGTCCACATAATATACATATACACCTGTAGATGTACCACCGTTTATCAGCAGGATTAGAGGCTTGCAGCATATTTCCATGCAGCCCTTCAGGTCCTTAAAATAAAATGGATTCTTTTATGGACTGGCACTCCAGAAGTGTTCATATCTCTGGATTCATTGTGATGCTAATACATCTTGCGCTGTGAAGAGCTGTGAGTTACTATATACATAATGGGTTAAGCTAATATTGGTCGCTGGTCCCAGCTCTTACAATTTGAGAACATGCTTGACTTGTTATAAAACAGGTGCACTATGCAGTGATAGACTTGACAGATGAACTTGCTACCGGCAAATTACATTTTCAGTAAAAGGGCACACTCAGCCAGAATATTAAAGTTTCATTGGGTGTATGGCACAGCTGTTCAGTGAACAAAACAGCACAATAAGTGGGGTGACATTGTGCTCGAGTCAATAGCATATGCTATTCTTCATTTAAGGGCTGGTCTCTAAATTGTCAGCTGAGTTGTCCAGTACCCTTAAGGCCTAAGCCATGGCAACTGGCATGAGAAATGAGGTTATAGAAGATTGTTGTATTGAACAGAAATACCTGAAAATAATATACAATATACCTTAAAGTAGGTTGCATTCATTTCCTTCTATAGGAATGTCTAGACATCTTAGTGACAGTCCGGCATCCCACACTGGATACCAATGACAAGCAAACGTCTACTTAGCTGCCAAGCTCTTCTAAATGGTCACCATCCATGGACTATTTTTTACCTGTCCAATTCTATTCGTAAGCTGTTCTTCTGTCCTGCTTCCAGGAAATTCATGTATTATACGTAGATAGCCTCACTTTATGAAAGAGACTCAACCCATTATTCCCAGTAGGAGATTGCCCCTTGCAGTTACTCATTTGGTAGTTTTCCCTTTTTCCTAATGAGTAATTCCCAAGTCACAAGAAAGTCCATGCAGGGGGTTCCTTGTCAATTTACCAAAAGCTTAGAATGCTATGGAATAAGTTGAGTAAGGCATGTTCACACCTGCTTATTTTTGTTCAGTTGTTCTGATCAATCATAGGATCAGAACAACGGACTGAAAAACTAACATAACAAATGATGCCAGCAGAGCATGTCTATATCCACCGTCAAAAACATTTTAGCTCTCTTCTGACTCGTTTACTTTTGAGATGGAAGGTCCTACATGTACAATTTTATCGTGAATGGCAGATTGTGGTTGAAGTGGGAGCGGCCTTTTCAAGGAGTGTGGTTATTACAAAAGTGAATAGCTATATTTATTACAATCCAAAGAAATAATAGTAAGCCTCAGGTTGTTACGGTACAAACTGTTGCACCAATTTTATTTATGCTACTCAGTAGACGTATTAAATATTATATTGATTTTATTTTTATTTTTTTAATGTAGATTGTGAGCCCCACATAGAGATCACAATGTACATTTTTCCCTATCAGTATGTCTTTGGAATATGGGATGGAAATCCATGCAAACACGGGGAGAACATACAAACTCCTTGCAGATGGTTTTTTGCCCTTGGTGGGATTTGAACACCAGGACTCCAGCGCTGCAAGGCTGCAGTGCTAACCACTGAGCCACCGTGTGGCCTCTTATATTGATTTTATTGTGCAATTTATTTTTTTTTTAATGGTTACAGCGATACAAAATCCGTCCGTTACTTAACCACTTCAGTACCGGGCCATTTTGTGGTCCAGGAGAAGACATTTTCTCATTCAACTAATTTTTGCATGTTTTTTCGGGGACACAGGGCTTTATTTTTATGTTGTTTTTATTTTCGAATGTGTTTTAATTTTTTTTTTATATCTGGGGAAAATATAAACAAAATAGGAGGGAAATTGTGTCTGGTTTTCACTTTTCTTTATTTATTATTTAATAACACAAAGTGCCACTGAAAAACTTTATAATATAGTTTTTCCTCTCCTTATGGTAATTTTTATTTTGTATGATGTTGTCGGGGGAGGGGCTATAATCTTTAATAACGGCATTTTATTGGCGTATTATTTTACTTATTTTGGTAATTATTTTATTTAAAAAATTTTTTAAACTTTATTAATTTTTTAATATTTTTTTTTCAGATGGTGTCCCCATAAGGTCATAAGAGACCTTTGGGGACATCGGATCACTTTTTTTTTGTATTGGAGGCTGATTTCTCCTGCAACTGGGGCTGGTATATTTAGCCCCAGTTGCAGGAGGAATACAGCCTCCTGCACGTTGTATATACGGGACAGAGAGCTGATCTGGGTCCTGTATACACAGCTATCGAGAAGGCAGGGAAAGGAATAAACCTTCCCTGCCAACTCTCTGGGAGCTCCGGCTGAAGTTACAGCCGGCTCCCAGTGAAAGCAGCTCTACAATCTTGTGCAGCTGCTGTGTTCTGACAGGACGTACCAGCACGTCCTGTCAGAACAAGGCAACCACTATCCGAACGTATATAATCTATGGGCGGTCCGGAAGTGGTTAATGATGGCCATTTCAGATAGTGTATTAGTAAAGAAATTATTATTAAAACTTTAGTAATAACATTTATTTAAACACACACTATTGTATTGCTTAACTTTAAAGTGGTTGTCTGGAGAGTTAAATTTACCTTCCTTCCTCCAGCAGACCCCGGGTCAATCTGCTCCCTCCATTCTCTCCTGTTTTCACAGGTAATTGCTATGGAGAGAAGAAGAAAGAAGGAAGAAAGAAGGAAGAAAGAAGGAAGAAAGAAGGAAGAAAGAAGGAAGAAAGAAGGAAAAAGGAAGGAAGAAAGAAGGAAGAAAGAAGGAAGAAGGAAGGAAGAAGGAAGGAAGAAGGAAGGAAGAAGAAGTAGTAATAGTAATATACTAGGGACTGTGTTTACTATAGTTAGCCAGCCTCCACAGCACAAGTAACTACCTATTAAATCAGGAGAGGAGGGACGGCGCCTAGTGACCTGGGAGAGGGGCTGCTTCTATTCACATGACCGAAGGTTGGAACCAACCTGGAACCTGCACATCCAGCATGAAGAACCTACCCAAAGGAGGAATGTAAATGTAACTCCCTGGGCAACCATTATTGGAAAAGAGTTGTTAACCTGGGGAGGTATTTATTTTACTTACTGATATAGCCACAACATATTCTGCAGCGCAAGGCAACAATGCCAACCCGCAGTACGTTTTCTAGCCTATTAAAGGGATGTAGTTGATGATCTATATTTATGCATAGGTCGATATCAGGTCAGTGGGGTTTCGATATCTGCCAATCCCACTAATCAGTTGTTAGAAAAGGTTGTAAAGCTTGGGCGACCATTGAGGCCTCATTACCGATTATCAAACACAGGGTCATACATTGTATTTTGTGAGGCTGTAGTCAGTATATGTGCTATTGCAGCTCAGTCATTCATTTGAACAGGCTGCAAGGCAGTAAGAAGATATTCATGGAATTACTAATGGCCCTTTGAAGACAACCATAAGGCTGATATAGACTCTTGGCAAAAACAAGTTTGACACCCCTGATCTACAAGGTCTTTAGCAGCAATATCTTAAGGCAACCCAAAGTGGATCATCTGTAACTCTTTAATCAACGCTTTCCCTATGAAACAGAATATCTTTGTTATGATTTAAACCTTTGGAGATGCAGTAACCACTGTACATATTACATAATACTTGCCTTTTTTGCAGATTCTGAGAAAAGGACACCATTATTTCCAATAATACCAACTGGGTAACCAAATATTCTTGCAAAACCTATGAGAAAATAAACAGAATTCATTTAACAAATATGCTACATTTTGCTGCTCTTACCAAGTATGCCATACATTGTTTCAAAGCCAATGGTGCCACATTCATATATTGTAGACTAGTTGAAGATTTTTGGTGTGGCCTTCATTCTGAGTCTACGCCTCAGTACAATAAACTTATGTCAGAGGGGTTTTCAAAACCCACCATCTACATGTAGAAGATTTTTTCCACAGCAGACTAAACAGTATTGTTTGGCTTTTAGAATAGTCAGCAAGCCTATTGTGTAGATTGGTTGCAAATGTTTAATGTGTATTTCACACACTGCAACGCAAAGATTGAATTCTCTGACAAAATCCGCGTGGAAGAAATGTAGGCGAGTCAGAAAAACTGCCATGTCTGAGCTTATCCTTAGAGTCATAATCCATAAACCAGATTAATTTCTTTAATAATCTCATAAAATGAAACTGTGGAAAACCATCAGACAACCATGAGAAGAAAATGGATAAAAGGAAAATAAATAAAATTAACAGCGTAGTTAAAGATAAATAAAATAAACTCGTTTGAAGAGGCTTCTCGACCATCAGATGTCCTAGCTGCCTTGTCCACTCTCAATCTTAAACTTTTCACGACATACGTAACTGGGATCTTTCCCCAGGACCCAGCCTTATAGATAGATTGTATGTTTCAGGTGACTCTTGACTTGTGTTTTTCCCCTATGTATCGGTGCCTCTGTCGCAGAGATATAGTCTTTTCTATCCTCATGCAAATGAGCTCTATGGAGCAACAAAGATGTTCCTGATGCTCCAAAGAGCTCATTTGCATACGGACAAAAACCCCCCCCCCAAAAAAACGAAGGTACCGATTCACAAGTGGAGAACACAGACGACCCTCACCTTTTAATCTGCAGGGCTGACTTGATATGCTGGGTCCTGGTGACAGACTCCAGGGTTTAGTCTTCACAATAGCCTGTACACCTCAGTTTTATTGTGTATGCCCCCATTCTGGTGTATGTGCAATGAAGCGGAGATGTACTTGGCATTACAGAACAACTGCACAGACACTATGTAAGTACAAAGGTTTTTTGTTGTTTATTTCAATAGGGGTGTGAACAGCTTTGCAATAGGGCTATTTCGGACACTAAACGCCTGGTCCATAATCACCTGTGGGTGTATTAGTGTCTCAAATAGCTCTGACAGGTTCCCTTTAAATGGGAAAATTCCCATTTGCAGAGAAAAGATAGACATCTTATACAAATCACATCCAACAATTACATAATACTGAACAGAAAGACAGACATCGCTGTACCTGTAACTAATGTGTCTCCATAAAGTGCTTTAAACTCATCAAATTTGCTTCCATCCACAACCCGAGCAATAACCTATAAAAACAGAGAAAATATGCAAAATTTTTCAACTCAGCAAAATAATAAGTTAAAATACAAAGGTTCATCACCACAAAAAAACGTCTACAATGTCACTACAAGACATTCTCCAAGAAGCTCATACCAACCACTTAGCAGCTAACATTACGTCTTGAAGGTCTACAGATCTTTTTACCTGACCACTGCTCCTGAGGTGAAGTGCTCACTCACTGCTTCTATCAAAGTGCTGGTTATAGGTAATGAAGTGAAGTGTATGGGACACCGCTGCAGTAACTCATACCTGACACCATGAAAGAGATGGCTAGCATGCACTGAAGCTCCACGTATGTAAAATACCAGGAGATATGCTCAAGCTCCAACAGCTGATCTGCAGGGGTTACTGACAGTCCTTAAAGAGGACCTTTCACCACTTTTGGGCACATGCAGTGTTATATACTGCTGGAAAGCTGACAGTGCGCTGAATTCAGCGCACTGTTGGCTTTCCCGATCTGTGCCCGGTGTAAAGAGCTTACGGTGCCGGTACCGTAGTGCTCTATGGTCAGAAGGGTGTTTCTGACCATTAGCCAGAGACGTCCTTCTGCCTCGCGGCGCCAATCACGCTGTGCTGTGGAGCCGGGAGGAACGCCCCCTCCCTCTGCTCACACAGCTCGTCCATAGACTAGCATTATCAGGAGAGGGAGGGGGGAGTTCCTCCCTGCTCCACAGCACAGCGTGATTGGCGCCGCGAGGCAGAAGGACATCTCTGGCTAATGGTCAGAAACGCCCTTCTGACCATAGAGCACTACGGTACCGGCACCGTAAGCTCTTTACACCGGGCACAGATCGGGAAAGCCGACAGTGCGCTGAATTCAGCGCACTGTCAGCTTTCCAGCAGTATATAGAACTGCCTGTGCCCAAAAGTGGTGAAAGGTCCTCTTTAAGCTAAAGTCATCAATTTTATAAAAGTGGATAATCCCATTAATACTGCCCCATATTATTAGTGCTAGAGGAGTACCTCCATTAAGAGTCCCATTAATATATGCACTTATCCTAAACAACGAGTAACATTGAATGTGCAACTCACTTGTCCCCCCTCCCACATCTTGTATTCCTTCTCCCACCAGTCATTTTTCCATCCACTCATTCGCACTACTGCTCAATGTGATGCCTCCTCCAGAGGTAACTACATCCACTTTAAATACTTAAAAGTGTACTTGCCATAAAATACCATCAAGCGTCCCACAATCTATGGCTATGTCACAATCCGCAGTTTGTTGACCACTGTACTGAAGAATTTGTTGGATCTCTATGCATGATAAGGACCAATGCATCAGAATTAACGCCTACACATATGTATTTCATAAGGGGACACACCATGCCAAACCACCTTCAAAAGTTTAAAAGCTAAAAAAATTAAATAAAATCACCGTAGACAACTCAGCATTGTCAATATGCTAGGAAGGAAATTGTCCCGAGATGTAATGGAGGATGGGGGGGGGGGGGGACAGATCAGAGAATCAGCAGAGAGTGTTGGCTACATGGGAGACCATGGAACTGAAACCGAGCATGTCCCTCATGGATAAAGTTTCCAGTAAAAACTGCACTGACAATACTTTTTACATCACCTACACCAATGATGAGACAGAGGATACTAATTTTGGGTTGGAGTGCTTCTTTTTAAAGGGGTTTTGTGGGATAATTGAAAAACTAATGAGGGGCCAGGGATGAGGTTAAATATAAAGTAATGACATTTACCTGTTTCCCCTTAGGTTTTGGCAGCATGCCCGCCCCATTCCCTCTAGTCCTCAGGTGACCAATGTGACATATCTGTCCTCAGTAGTCACATGTCTGCTACCAGTGAAGTCACTGCTTATAAGTCACCGACACCCCACAAGTGAATGGTGAAGCCACGGATTCACTATGGTGGTCGCCTGAGGAACTACACTTCTGGCTGAAACAGAGCGAGGATCAGAGAGAAAGGGTCAGTTCACACAGTTTTTTTGACACTGAATCCAACTCAAAAACAGCCTCCAAAAAACGCCTCCCAATAGAGTTCTATTGGGAGGCTTTTTTTTGAAGGCCGATTTTGAGGCAGATTCAGCATCAAAATCCTCGCCAAAAAAACTCCTTGTGAACTGACCCAAAAGAGGACATGCTATCCCGGTTGGGCTTTGCAGTCTAATAAAAAAAAGGTTTAAGGTTACTCTGCTGATCCCGTCATGGTCTACATCAGGGGTCTCAAACTCAATTTACGCGGGGGCCGCTGGAGGTAGTGTCTGGGTGAGGTTGGGCCGCATCAGGTTTTCCACAAGCTATGCTCGCGGCAGCAAATTTAGCTCCGCCCAATTTTAGGATGTCTCCGCCCATTCTTATTCATTTTTCATGTGCCCCCACACAGTATAATCCTCCTACAGTCACCCGTACATTATATGCCCCCACATTATAATGTTCCCTTCCAACTGTCCCACAGTATTACGTCCTTCTCCTGGTGCCCCAGTTTAAACTGGGGGAAACTAGAGGGGACATGAAACTTGGGCAGCTGGAGGGGGACATAAATCAGTGGGGGTAGTTGGAGGGGGACAGTAAACTGGGGGCAACTAGAGGGGGACATTAAACTCGGTAGGCTAGAAGCAGACATTAAACCGTAGGGGTAGCTGGACGGTGACAATAAACTGGGGATAACTAGAGGCAGACAGGTCCCCCTCCAGCTACTCCCACGGTTTACTGCCCCCTCCAGTTGTCCCCAGTTTAAGTACTCCCCTTCATCTACCCCCAGTTTCATCTCCCCCCACCATTTCTCCCCCAGTTTGATATCTCCCTTCATTTGCATCATTTTATGTCACCCCTCCATCTGTCCCCAGTTTCATGTCGTCCCTCCATCTGCCCCAGTTTCATGTGCCCCCTCCATCTGCCCCAATTTCATATCCCCCCTTCATCTGCCCCCATTTTCATGCTCCCCCTCATCTCTGCCCCCATTTTCATGTACCCCCTCCATCTGCCCCCATTTTCATGCTCCCCCTCATCTCTGCCCCCATTTTCATGTACCCCCTCCATCTGCCCCCATTTTCATGCTCCCCCTCATCTCTGCCCCCATTTTCATGTACCCCCTCCATCTGCCCCCATTTTCATGCTCCCCCTCATCTCTGCCCCCATTTTCATGTACCCCCTCCATCTGCCCCCATTTTCACACTCCACCTCATCTCTGCCCCTAGTTTCATGTTCCTCTTCCATCTGTGGCCCCAGTTTCATGTCCCCCCCTCCATCTCTGCCCCTAGGTTACCGACACACACACACTCCACTGTGCATCTCACATTCCTCTCAGTACTACATCTCTTCATATTCCAGCCGATACACTAAGACACGCCTCCCTAGTCACGTGACGTCTGACATCACACACAGGTCCTTGAGTTTTAAACTTCAGTAGTACTAGCTTTCCAACGATCACCCATCACTTTCTATTGCTGTTATAAGAGCGGGGGAGTGATTGGAGGAAAGTTTAAGTAAAACACTAAAGGGACATAGTGGGACATGCAGGGAGCTGCGCGGGGGCCGCAAACTATCGTCTCGAGGGCCGCAAGTTTGAGACCCCTGGTCTACATAGTACAGATGAAACAGGAAATGTCGCCTGGCGTGCTGGGCTTCAGTGGCTTGGGTGAGAACTGCAGCATATCAATGGACTTATATTTACACGAATCATAAACTGCCAATGAAATAAGTCATTTACAGGAGAGCTAAAGAGACTATAAACTTATTTTGAAACTGCTGTAAACAATTAATTGTAATTAATACTGTCATGACCTGTCGGTAAAGTAAATTAGGTGTTGTTCACATATAGCCAAATATGGAAGCAGAGGAGAAAATGAACAAAAGCTTTGAAATCCTCAAACTAGCTGAGGGAGCCAGTGTGGATGAGATGATATATTTCTGTCTGAACAGACTACACACCGTGCTATAGATTAATTCTAAATGACGCCATGGGACGTCAAGATGTTTTTGTTGTTTGCACCTTAACTTCAGTCATTTCCATATTAACCTTGCTATGCCGGGATTGCAAATGAAAAACAGCGGGATATTTTCACACCTAGTTATGAGCGCTGAAATAGCTTGGACAGTGCATGGCATACAAATGCGGTCACATGAAACTCACCATGGCACATCAGGTTTATACTAAATTCTAAAGGTTTTTGGGTCCCAATCTATCTTTAGTTAATAAAACATTATAATTTCTTAAAGAAGCATATTCATGTCCTCCGTCACACATGGTTTTATATACCACTAAGACAGCCGACAGTGTGCTGAATTCAGCGCACTGGATGGGTGGAGGGTACTCTCAAACCCTAAGGCCTAGTTCACACGGGGATTCTGCATGTCATATTCCGTCGCGGCTTTCCGCTCCGGAGTAGGCCCAAATGAATGGACCTAGTCTGGAGGGTGCTGTCGTGAGGCGGATGCCAGGGCTGAATCAGCCGCGGAATCTGCCTGAAGAAAGGGCAGCTCGCTTCTTTTTTCTGTGAGCGGCAAACTGGCAGTCTGCATAGACCTCCATTGTGAGGTGGATTATGACGTGGATTCAGCGCCATAATCCACCCCCTCTTGGCCCATGTGAATGGGGCCTTAGTAAAGGATACAGCCAGCTACCTTCAGGATACAACAAACCTATTAAATAAACTATCCACTAAAGGTCCCCTTCCAGATGGAACTATCCTGGCCACCATGGATGTAGAATCCTTGTACGTCAACATCCCACACCAGGACGGTGTAAACACCTGCCAGTTTTTCATGGAAAAGTGAGTTATGAATGCTGAATCTGTGGTGAAACTCACAAAATTCATCCTCATCCACGATTACTTTTCTTTTAGTGACTGCATCTACTTACAGAAGACCGGCACTGCAATGAGGATCAAAATGGTGTCACAGTACGCTAATCTTCTCATGGCCAAGATTGAGAGCAACTTCCTATCCACCTGTACCACCAGGCCTCTGGCCTACTATCGCTTTATTGACGATATCCTAATCCTTTCGAGTGGGTCTGAGGAACAGCTGATAACCTTCCATGAACAATTCAACCAGTTCCATCCCACCATTAACCTGACGCTCAATCACTCCTTCTCTGAAATTAACTTCCTGGACATCGTCATCAAGATACAGGACAACAAAATTGAGACATTGCTGTATTGGAAGCCGATTGACCGCCCAACCTACCTAAGATGGGATAACTTTCATCCAAAACACATATAGAACTCCATTGTGTACAGCCAGGATATCCGATACCATCGTATATGCTCAGATGCTGTGGATAGGGACAAACACCTTGGAGGCCTCAAAAACACATTCTTGAAGCAGGATTACCATCCAAGAACAATTGATAATCAAATCACCAGGGCCACCAAAATACCAAGATCGGATTTATTAAAATACAATACCAAACAGGAAAACATTTGGGTGCCTCTGGTCGTCACATATAACCCACACCTGGAGAGACAGAGGAATCACATGCAAATTACATCCACTACTGCAAAAAGACCACCGTCTAAAATCCATATTTCCAGACCTCCCTCTCCTGTGCTGTAGACAGCCACCAAACCTCAGGAATATGGCGATTAGCAGCTCATTGTCACCTCCAACCACAATAGGAACGTTTCCATGCAGACAGAAAAGGTGCAAAACCTGCCCTCACATACTGACTACTGATAAGATAAAGATCCTCAATTCTAACAAATACTACAAGATCCCAGGTAACTTCACCTGCAGCACACCTAATGTAGTGTATTTAATAACATGCACCAAGTGTCCCACTGGGGGCCTGTATGTAGGCGAAACTGGTGGTCAGAAACTTAGAATGCGGATGAATTCACACCGCCACATGATTACAGAGCAGAGAATGGACCTCCCCGTGCCAAAACACTTTTGCAATCAAGATCATAATATCACCAATGACATAAAAATTTTGGTTTTAAGAGGAAATGTCAAATCCAAGAAAGACAGAAAAGTTTATGAATATAAGCTGATGACTTTGTCTGACACACTCCAGGAGGGGTTGAATCTGTCACATGAGTTTATGGCCTTTTACAGGAACAAGCCCTCACATCACTAATCAAAGCATCCATAAAGCCACTCATTGAATTGATAAGGGCCATGTGAACAGATTATTTGTTTACTTGTATGTACCAATGACATTCCCCCCTGCCACCTAACATTCTATTCCTAGGTGTCTCTTTTTGCATAAATATGGATGCTTCAGAAATTGTGTTTAAACTATGCCTGAGGAAGGGATCTAAGAATAATCCCGAAAGCTTGCAACCTGTCAACATTTTTAGTTAGCCATTAAAAAAGGTATCAACTACTGAAGACTCTCAATTTTTTATATTTCATATCCACTGGCTAACACAGTACAAAGATATTTTTTCCTTATACATTACTAAACAGCTGATACTGGCACTAGGGTTTGGCTGTCAGCATTTTAAACATTTGACTTTGGAGTTTGTGGCATATTTGTGATAAGTTTTGTAGGGCTGGACCCCAAGTAAGTACACTATTTCTTGATACGGGACACATTAGCTCTGATAAAAGTACTATCCTATGAATACATGATAAATGTTCCTTGTGGGACAACCCCCTTAAATAAAAGAATTAAAATAGTATTCCTATTAAAAAGAAACATTCACCAAAATCAATAAAGATAAAACATTCAAATATTTTTTTTAATTCAATATGTAGAAAATCAATTTATTAGTTCTTTACAGTCAAGACTAAAGATAAAGTTTAACATTCATTGAAATATTTTAAAGGTAATCTGTCACAGTGAATATGGTGTCTGAAGTGCTGTAAGCATATTATAGAGCATGAGAAGCTTATATAGCAATCTGCTCAGCGGTTCCATCTTTCGAACATGTTGCCTGCAGATGGCAGAGCATACCCAGAGTGACAGATTCACTTTAAAAGAGGTTTGGTTGTCTTTCCCCAACAATGCAAAGGAAGAAACAGCTGGGAAATAAGAAGAACAAGAACAAAGTCAAACAAGGACGCATAAGGACTAACACCCCCTCATTCACAATGAGTCAAAGGCCATACAATGCTGCAGGTAAAACTTGGGTATTACTCTCAACATTGTACTGCAACTAAGAAGGGTTTCCGCAGTGTCCCACTATGAGTTGTCACCCCTAATGTGCCCATGATCATCCATGGGTGTCCACATTTATGTGGCACTTAAAATCATTGTTTACTGGCAACACCCTAATTTAATTTATATATATATATATAGGCCATGTGTAATATATATTTGGTGTGGAATGTATTCTCTAACCTGTTATATACATCAATGTGTAATTGGCTGATTGGGGTCTAGTGTGTTAGCCCATTGTATGCAAATACCTCTAACTAGTGAGGACCAGTGAGGACAATGGGTGGAGATAATCTGATTGTGTCCCCAAGAAGATGTTGGATGGTGCATTGTCCATAGTAGACAGGGAGTCTGCTCTCCTTGGTATAGGTGAGGGGGGAAGGATTTGTGACTCAGCCCTTCCCACCCACAGATATAGGATGTAACAGTCTTAGTATATAGTAGATAGCTGGCAGTTAGTATGTGTTAGCCGGCCTGTGCACAGCTCTGCAGAGAGCCAGGATTTAGTTACAGGACCAAGGAACCAAAGCTATCATTGGATTGGGACTTCTGTGGACTTATTGTTATTACGGTTGATGTGACCGCCGCCGGCTACTAACTTTGTGGATTACAATAAATTGCTGTTGTCTCCCGACCTCTTGCGTCCGTGTTGATTCAAAAGACCTTCCGGAGGAAGACGTATACTTTTGCTCCGTGACAACTGGTTGGCAGCGGTGGGATCAACAGCGGACAGCGAGATGGACTACAGCAGCTCAGCGATTAATGGAGCCACAACCTCAGAATACAGGAACTGGACTATGGCAAGTCTACAAGTAAGGGCCCGGGAACTAAACCTGAGTTACCAAGGAAGAACGAAAGATCAACTGATCGAGGCACTGGAGGAGATGACCCTGCAAAGCGACCGTGAGGAGGGCTGCCCCCAGGAGACAGTAGAGATACGGGAGCGGCAGGTACAGACCCAAAAGAGCAGATGGGTTGTT
The DNA here is from genome assembly GCF_031893055.1 of Leptodactylus fuscus. Taxonomy (NCBI): domain Eukaryota; kingdom Metazoa; phylum Chordata; class Amphibia; order Anura; family Leptodactylidae; genus Leptodactylus; species Leptodactylus fuscus. The sequence goes on from NC_134265.1 coordinate 56,261,283, forward strand.
TTGTATGAGGAGGAATTGGCAGTGCTGGGGCTAGGAGCAACTGCGGAGCAAAGGAGTAGAGCATTACAGAGGGCTCAGGAAACGGAGAAGGAGGAACAGAGAATGGCGCATGAAAAGGAAAGAATGGCGCATGAAATGCGAATGGCTGAGATAACTACGAGGAATAATCAAACGTCGACCCCCAGCCCAACAGTGAGAGAACCACCATATGTCTCACATAAACACTTCAAGACCTTTGATGAAGCGGCTGGGGATGTTGATGGATATTTTCAGGACTTCGAACACCAGTGCCACCTGATGGAAGTCCCAGAGAAGGATTGGGTCCGGAATCTGGTGGGGCACCTACGAGATGGGGCTGCGGAAGCTCTCAGAGCCATGGACCCTAGTGATCAGCGGGACTATGAGGCCATTAAAAGAGCAGTGCAGAAGTATTATGCAGTCACTCCAGAGACCTACCGAGTTCATTTCTGCTCTTTGCCTTACAATGGGGGAAGCTCCTTTCACATGTTCGCCCACAAGTTGAAGCAAGCATGCAAGCGCTGGCTAGAAGGAGAGGGGGCTGTCACAGTCGATAAGGTCCTCCAAGTCATACTTAAGGAACAGTTCTTTTCCCAGTGCCCCGCTGAGATCCGTGAGTGGGTGCTGGAACGGAACCCAGCCACAGTTGAGCAAGCTGCTTCTCTTGCAGATGAGGGCCTGACCATCAAGCCGCAGTGGAAGAGGTTGTTTGCAGAGGAGCGGAAAACTACCACAGTCCGCCAGACACCCTTCAGCCAGCCACCCACCTTTCGTGCCCGGCCTCAGGATTACAATTCCCCCTCTACCCCTGCCCCAGCCCATCGGCCTCCAGCTATGAACAACCCTGTCCCTAGACAACGACCTACTGGAAGAATGCTAGAGCGCAGATGTTTTGGGTGCGGGCGGCCTGGACATTTGCAAGCTAGTTGCCCTGTTAACATGGGGGCACGGGCCACCATGGCATCCCGGCCTATTCACTACCTGGGAACCACCCCTAGGACAGAAAGTTTGGCCCCATTTCCAGATGACTCCATGAATGACCCATCTGTTCCACCTCCAGGGGTCTATGGGATTCAGCCTTCCGCCACACATCCCGCAAACCTTCAGCGGAAGCACTTGCAGGAGCTCCTACTGGATGGCCGAACAGTTGTTGGATTCCGGGACTCGGGAGCTTTCCTAACGGTAGCGGACCCCCGAGTTGTGCGACCCGAGGCCCTAGAGGAGGGCCCTGGCATTTCTATCTAGTTGGCCGGGGGTACTCGGAGACGTATTCCTAAAGCTACCGTGGAACTCGACTATGGTTATGGACCAAAACGATGCACAATTGGTGTGATGAGCGGGCTGCCGGCCGATGTTCTGTTAGGCAACGATGTTGGAAATCTACAGTGCCACTTTGTGGGAGCAGTGACCCGAAGCCAAGCTCAGAGACACGCCAACATAGATCCACCGGATTTTCTGCCAGATGCCAGCCCTTCAACCCTACAACTTTACCATTCAGTACCGCCGAGGGAACCAACACCAGAACGCGGATGGGTTATCCCGGCAGGAGGACATATGAGCTATAGAGACTGATGTGCATTCCCCAATTTACCTGTGTAGGCCAATTGTGTCATGCACATGTTTTGAGAGGGGGAGGGGTTGTCACGGGATGGTTAGAGTCTATACTATAGGCCATGTGTAATATATATTTGGTGTGGAATGTATTCTCTAACCTGTTGTATACATCAATGTGTAATTGGCTGATTGGGGTCTAGTGTGTTAGCCCATTGTATGCAAATACCTCTAACTAGTGAGGACCAGTGAGGACAATCGGTGGAGATAATCTGATTGTGTCCCCAAGAAGATGTTGGATGGTGCATTGTCCATAGTAGACAGGGAGTCTGCTCTCCTTGGTATAGGTGAGGGGGGAAGGATTTGTGACTCAGCCCTTCCCACCCACAGATATAGGATGTAACAGTCTTAGTATATAATAGATAGCTGGCAGTTAGTATGTGTTAGCCGGCCTGTGCACAGCTCTGCAGAGAGCCAGGATTTAGTTACAGGACCAAGAAACCAAAGCTATCATTGGATTGGGACTTCTGTGGACTTATTGTTATTACGGTCGATGTGACCGCCGCCGGCTACTAACTTTGTGGATTACAATAAATTGCTGTTGTCTCCCGACCTCTTGCGTCCGTGTTGATTCAAGGTATCCTCCGGAGGAAGGACGTATACCTTTTGCTCCGTGACAATATATATATAAATTATTTTTTTCAATTACACACAATATCTCTGTTCCTAGTGGAGAATTTGTTTTTCTCTAGCAAACCGCTCTTCATGTGCTCTATTCCTTTATGATCCACTAATTAAAAAACCTGAAGTTGAAATCACGTCTTTCATGTCCTTATTTTATAAACCACTAGAAAGCTGACTGTCTGCTTTCCGGGTATGTGCCCCGGTGGTGTGAGATGTCAACGCAGTTAGTTTCAGCATCAACATCTCCCAAGTGTCAGAAGGGCGCTCCTGATAGATCAGCACCATCGCTGGGCTGTGAGTAATGCCCCTCTCCTGACAGTACTCATCCATTGACTTGTACTGGGGTGGGGGCTTTCCTTACAGCTCAGTATCATCACTGGACTGTAAGGACCCCCATGACAGTACAAAGCTATGTTTAGGGTACTGTCAGGAGGGGAAGGGGGGCATTCTTCACATCCCAGTGATGACGCTGAGCTTTAAGGAACACCCTTCTGATAGTTGGGAGATGTTGATGCTGAAACTAACAACACTGATATCTACAGCTCAGGGGCACATAACAGGAAAGCAGACAGTGCGATGAATTCAGCGCACTAATCCGCTTGCTAGAGGTATATAAAACCGCATATCAAAATAAAGTATTCTTATAGGTTATTACCTCTCGGACATCAAAATTCTTCTTTAAATTGTCACCAACAATCCCGTAGAGTTCATCTGCAGGAAACAATGGGTCTTCAGGCTTTTCTATAGTCACCTTAATAAATGACATAAGAAAGAACAATAAGGAGATGAAAGTAATCTACAGCATTACAGTCAGAGTAAAGGATAGTCACATGTTTTCACATAACTTGTGCTTTTGTTTTTTTATTTCTCAAATCAGAGACATAGCTACAAATGAAACAAAAATGAAAGAACGTTCTATAAAATACCCATTTTTTTATTATAATATGTTACATTCACCAAAATACATGACAACAGAAGATAAATAACTTACATCAAGATTCTTTCTGTAGTTTAAGCTTCTTACTATTTTCCGAGCCAGGTGAAGGGCATGGTTGTCATCTACAGCATAGTGGTCAGTCACACCAGACTTTCTGAATTACAAAACAGAAGAAAAAAAACTGTAATAAGGCAAATATTGTGGATGTAATGCTTTACCTCTGTACTGGCAGGAAACAAACAATACAGGGTTGACTTTGTGAAAGAGGGAATGTTCCTTCCAAAATAATACATTTCCATCAAATCTGATGACAATCCCCATTCCATACATGTGATCAGGGTTTTGGCTATAAGTATCATAGCCTTGAGAAAAGAAGGGATGGGGGAGAGACATGGCATTTTTTAATATGTTAAAAGTATAAATAAGGTTCGAAGAACTAAACACAAGAACAAGGGGGCACAATCTGAAATAACTAAGGAGGTAAGATTTGAAGCAAAATTAGGAATTATTTCATTGAAAGATTTAAAGAGTAGTTGAGGTTTAGCGAAAACTTTCAGCATATCTGGTTGGGAAATCTTCAGTAAGCGAAGAGAACCCTCTCCCTCAAGTTACTAAAGTCCCAGACCATAGAAAGTTTCTGCATTCATGATTGTCGACTTGTAACCAATGGCAACAAATCAAACAATAGCCTAGCACCATGATGGTAAACCTATGGCACGGATGCCAGAGTTGGCACTCAGAGTCCTCTCTGTAGGCACCCATCTGTGAAACAGATTATACTGTGTGGGGCTAGTATGCAGCAGATTACACCATATGGAATCCACTGTGGAGCAAAGTATACTGTGTATTGGACACTGTGGAGCAGATTGTACTGTGTGGGGTCTCTTCACTAATTTATCACATAGTATCTGTTTTGTAGGAGACAAGTGATTATTATAGACCACCGTAACCATCCACAATTTTGAATGTGCACAGTATTAACCCCTTAGCGACCCTTGACGTAACTGTACGTCATGGGTCGCATGGAGATGTATGGAGCAAGCTCACACGCTGAGCTCGCTCCATACACGGCAGATGCCGGCTGTATCATACAGCCAGGACCTGCCAATAACAGCAGCGGTCGGTGCCCGAGCCGATCGCTGCTGTTAACCCTTTACACACTGCGGTCAAACGTGACCGCAGCGTGTAAACGGCGCCGGCGGCACGGGCGCCGCCATGTTTCGCCGATCGCCGCCCTCCTGAACGTCACATGAGGGCGGTGATCGGTTGCTATGACAGCCGGAAGCCTATTGAAGGCTTCCAGGCTTGTCTCTGCACTAGATCTATTAGACGATGCCAGAGGCATCGTCTAATAGAAGTGCTGGGATTTTCCTATTCACTGCAATACTGTAGTATTGCAGTGAATAGTATGAGCGATCAGACCCCCTAGGTTTCAAGGTACCTAAGGGGTCTGATCATAAATGTAACAGAAGAAAAAAAAAAGTTTTTAAAAGTATTAAAAAAATAAAAAAAATATAAAAGTTCAAATCACCCCCCTTTCCCTAGATTAGCTATAAAAGTAATTAAAGAACATTAAACATAAACATATTAGGTATCCCTGCGCTCCAAAATGCCTGAACTATTAGAATATTAAAACATTTATCCCGTACTGCGAACGGCGTAGCGGCAAAAAAAATAAAAATAGCCAAAAAGCGTTTTTTTCAACACTTTGCCGCCTATAAAAATTGAATAAAAAGTGATCAAACCATCAGATCTTTCCCCAAATGGTATCAATAGAAACGTCATCTTGTCCCGCATAAAAAGACACTACAACCAGCTCCATACATGGAAATATGAAAAAGTTACAGGTGTTAGAACATGATGACACAAATTTTTTTTTCTATTTTGCAAAGTTTATCATTTTTTTAAAAGTATCAAAACATTTCAAATACTATATAAATTTGGTATCACCGCATTCGTACTGACATGTAGAACACAGGTAACATGTCATTTGTACCAAACAGTGAACGCTGTAAAAATTAAACCCATAAGAAAATGGCACATATGCATTTTTTCTCCAATTGCACCTCATTCTGAATTTTTTTCCAGCTTCCCAGTACATTGCACAGCATATTGAATGGTGCCATTACAAAGTACAATTTGTCCCGCAAACAATAAGCCATCATGTGACTCTGTGAACTGAAAAATGAAAAAGTTATGGCTCTTGAAATGTGAGGAGGGAAAAACGAAAATGCGAAACCAAAAAATGGCCTGGTCCTTAAGGGGTTAAGGTTAAATTGCCATGTTGGCCCTTTGTGATAAATTAGTGGGTTTTGGGTTGCAGTTTGGGCACTCAGCCTCTAAAAGGTTTGCCATCACTGGCCTAGCATCACTTAGGTGGGTCTAAGGGCTCGTTCACACGGGGCATGTGACCGCGTATTTTGGTCCTGATTCTGATGTGGAAAGCCGCGTCAGAATAGGATCAAAATGCGCCTGCTGCGACTGTCGCAACTTCCTGCTCCGAAGTAGGCCCAAATGAATGGGCCTAGCCTGGAGGGTGCTGTCGCAAGGCAGACGCCGAGGCTTCTTTTTTCCGTGAGCCGGAACATACCGCTCACGGAAAAAAGGAAGCTAAAGGTCTACGTAGATCTCCATTTTGAGGTGGCAGATTCTGAGGTGGATTTAGCGTCAGAATCCGCCCCCTCTTGCTCCATGTGAATGAGCCCTAAGAAAAGGGCAGAGCAGAGGGAGGGGGCGTTCCTCCCGGCTCTCACAGCACAGCGCGATTGGCTGCGCTGTGAAGAAGGACGTCTCTGACTGTCAGGAACGCCCTTCTGACCATAGAAGAGCTACGGTACCGGACCGTAAGCTCTTCACACCGGGCCCAGATCGGGAAAGCCGACAGTGCGCTGAACTCAGGGCACTGTCAGCTTTCCGGCAGTATATAACACTGCATGTGGGCAAAATGGTGAAAGGTCCTCTTTAAGTTACACATGCCTGGGATAAACACATCTCACGTGTCTATCCTAAGATGAAAAGGAAATAATATAAGGGCAAAAGGCAGGCTATCAGCTGGCATACATTTCTCTTCCGGCACACAGCTTGGCAGAGATTGTGCCACAGATATGTAGAGGTGTGCACTATGTCATAAATGAGATGCATCTTCTGCTGACTAGGATTATGGTGTTAAACGCCAGTCTTCATAAATCTGCCCCAATGAGTCTTAATATTAACGTTATTTATAAAAATAAAAAAAAAATGAAAAATTAAAAAAATTGTATAAACGTACACAATGCTGATACTTTTACTAGAGTATACATAGAAACAACATACTGAAGCTTTGACACTTCACCCCTCAGTGGTTGATCAGTATATAAATACAGGGACTGGCAGGCTTGTGTATTTAGTTCCCTTGAACATTAAATCAAAGGTTTGGGCTAGAATTGAGATCTCCATTAATAATTCATTACATTTGCTGCACATTCCTTCATTTACACCGGACAACACAACAGATTGCTCTGGGGGAAATAGTAATTGAATTTACTGGTGACGACAGCCGAGTTCTAAGTTTCAGTGTAGAAAAACAGCAAGGCAATCGTCCAGACATTAAAAGGAGGGAGCTGTATAAAAGAATTATTACTTAATAATATATTATCACGTGCACGTAATGTTCTCAAACTATGGACCGTGCACTGACTTCATAAAAGAAGTCAAAACTAGATGAAAATGGTTCACAGTGGGGTAGTTACTCCAGGATACATTTATTATTGAAAATGGTTTCAGGATCTTCAAGATTTTTGGTTTAAAGCTTAATTAAACTTACAGACAACTTTCGATTTTCTGGCAGCATTTCTGTCATTAATACATTTTGTGCTTTATACCTTTAACAACACATTTTGGATCCTTTCTTTGAAATCCTGCATTCCCTCTTCCCCTTGCTCCTGTATTGACTGCTGTTTCTGCCTTTCACTGAATGTTAGGGTAACTGCACACAACTGAGTTTCCCGTGTGAATCTCTATCCATGTGATAGCCACATTTACCAGCTTGAACTTCACGTTGGGTGTGGGACTCCTAGCAGTAACGTTGTCTATGATGCTAGGAGTCCCTGCCTCCCCCTGCCTGTAGTTGGTACAGGGAGGTAGAGATTCCTACCATCAAAGATAACTAGAATGCTACGAGTCCCCCTCCCCGCATTAAGTTCAAGCTGGTAAATCTGGTTAATTCACGGGTCAAACTAGCTCAAGTTCAAGCTGGTAAATCTGGTTAATTCACGGGTCAAACTCGCTTGTGTCCAGCTACTCTTATTGTGTATGGAGTACGGGGCTGTGTAAGATGTAGAGAAAATGAGGCGAGGGTCACTACAAACAGTTATACCTTGGACATCATAAGCTGTACAAACTTGCTTTTGGTGTCATATGAAAGAGGAGATTCTCCTCTGCTGCCTAAATTATTTCCATATCCATCCATCCATCCATCCATCCATCCATCCATCCATCATATACTTCCTACAGCTCTTTTATATGAGACCAAAAGAACATTTGTATGTTTTAGAATGTCCAAGGTATAAGTGATTGAGTGACCCTCCCCTTATCTTCATTTTCTCTGCCTCTTACACAGCCCCATACAGTAACATTCAGTGAGAGGCAGAAACAGTTCTCAGTACAGAAACTAGGAAAAAAAAAGTTTAAAAATACCAGATTTCACAGAAAGTATGCAAAATATGTTAATACAGTCTACTCCAAAATTTATTTATGACACAAATAGTGCCAAAGGAAAAAAAATATATATCAAAAGTTGGCCGAACGTTTAGGTACACTTTAATGCAACAACTGAACTTTTAGCATTTTCACATGCAATAAATGAGGTTCTCCGCAAAGATTAAAAAAAAACCCTCAAAACACGTACAGCCAAGGCAACAAAGGAGTGACTCAAAAAGAATCACATTAAGATCATGGAGTGGCCTAGCCAGTCTCCAGACCTTAATCCCTTAGAAAACGTATAGAGAGAGTTAAAGCTCTGAATTGCCAAGCGACAGCCTCAAAATCTTAAAGAGGACCTTTCATCAGATCGGGCACATGCAGTTTTATATACTGCTGGAAAGCTGACAGCGCACTGTCGGCTTTCCCGATCTGTGCCCGGTGTAAAGCGCTATCGGTCCCGGGACCATAGCACTTTAGTGTCAGAAGGGCGTTTCTGACAGTTAGCCAGGAACGTCCTTCTGCCTTGCGGCGCCTATCGCGCTGTTCTGTGTGAGCGGGGAGGAACGCCCCCTCCCTCTGCTCACACTGCTCGTCCATAGATGAGTATTATCAGGAGAGGGAGGGGGCGTTCCTCTCCGCTCCACAGTACAGCACGATACGCGCCGCGAGGCAGAAGGGCGTCCCTGGCTAACTGTCAGAAACGCCCTTCTGACTGTAAAGCCCTACGGTACCGGGCCGATAGCGCTTTACACCGGGCACGGATCGGGAAAGCCGATAGTGCGCTGAATTCAGGACACTGTCAGCTTTCCAGCAGTATATAAAACTGCATGTGCCCGATCTGATGAAAGGTCCTCTTTAATAATTTAGAGATGATCTGCAAAGCGGAGGGGACCAAAATATCTCCTGACGTGCGCAAATCTCATCATCAACTACAAACAATGTCTGACCGCTGTACGCGCCAACAAGGGTTTTGCTACCAAGTATTAAATCTTGTTTGTAAGAGGGATCAAATACTTATTTCTCTCTGCCAATTGCAAATAAATTTATACAATGTGATTTTCTGGATTTTATTTTTGATACTCTCACTGTTAAAATTAACCTAACCTTAAAATTATAGACTGTTCATGTCTTTGTCAGGGGGCAAACTTACAAAATCAGCGAGGGATCAAATAATTATTTCCGCCACTGTTAGGGTTCTTTCATACCTGCGCTTGTTGTCCGGTATGTATATTCTGGGTTTCCGTCTTCTGCCCTAGTGCAACTGGACAGGGGACTGAAACCCAGCGGTCAGTTTTAAAACCCACTCACTTGAATAGTCTTGTAAAGGTGACCGTCTGTGTGTGTCTTCTACCGTTTTTTTTTTTAGCCAGACACAAAGTCAGACATACAAGACTTTGTGTCCGACTAAAAAAAACAAACAACTGGTTTCCCCGCAGACAGGCAGAGGACACACACCTTTGCAAGTTAAGTCAATTTAAACCCATTTAAGTGAATGGGTTTTAAAACTGACCGTCAGGTTTCCGTCCCCTGTCCAGTTTCACTGGGGCAGAAGACGGAAACCCAGAATGTACAAACTGGTCACTGGGCGCAGGTGTTAAGGACCTTAAAGTATCAGCTACATCAGCTCAGTAAGAGCAATGGGAGGGAGAAGTCAGACAGTATTTATAAGAGTATGCAGGTGGAGGAGACTCTTAGGACGGTATTCAGATGGATAATCTAGAAAACTAATACAGTAGTTTCTAAAATCGAGATCAAAAATAAGAAGTTATAAAGTACGAGGAGTAAAAAACATAACCCAAATCCCTCTTCTGAGGTAAGATAAATCAAATAAATATCTATGTACTTACCTACAATGCAAATCTGCCCCTCCTAAATCTTCAGCAGATACCTGTTCCCCAGTAGCTGCTTTCACCTGGTGCCAAGGAAAAAAAAAAGATGACAAGTTGGGACTTTAAGGATCTTTCTCCATCCCAAAAGAAAGCTATACAGCATCTAGAGATCTCCAAAAACACCACTTATGACAAGATCATCCCTCACAGCAGATTTCCTGTAATAGATTTTCAGTTCACCATATACAATGCACACCAGCCAACTTCTTTGAGAGGCCTACACATTTATTCTTTGAGAGGCCTACACATTTATTTTTCCAAAAGTATTTCTGTTACAAATAAATAGGCAGAAGAATAAACAATCAGATCAAAACAAAGTAATGCCATCAGAGAACCAAAAATACGAGAAGACAACTAAGCAACATGAAAATCAAAACATAAGCAGGTAACATCCAATAGGGAAAGCTGGGTAGTAGGGGTCAGAAACCAAACCTATCGCTGCAGGAGTTCCCAAGTCATACCCAGCCTGGAAAACACCTTTAGGCCGGGGTCCCTTGGTGGAGTAAACGCAAAGATTTTGCCGCAGCGTTATACAGTACCTGCAAAGTGACTGGGTTTCTGGCTAGTCCCATCCACACATTGCAGAAAAATATTTGCAGCTGACATGCTGTGTTGTTGTAAATCACAAATGTCAATTATACCTATGGAAACCCCAGTGGTTTCCAAATAGGTAGAATGGAAGCAGCGGATTTCACATAAAGTCCACAGAACTGCAGGATACAGTCTATTGTTTGTTCTGTATCAGGGAGTGCAAAAAGTAAATATATGAAATAATAATAATAATAATAATAATAATAATAATAATAATAATAATAAAAAACAAATAAGTGAACAAAAGTGTCTAACAAATGCCAATGCCTGAAGATAGAATAAAAACTCTTAAGAATACCATAAAATATAGAAACTCCAAGAGTTAAAAATAAATGAAAATAAAAGAATTGTAATAGTGATGGCTCTACTTGCCATGGACACCTGGAATACAGATATACTGCAGAGTCTGCATTACACCCAAGGTGTCTTATGTTTTTTTTCTTTTATCTGCTCCAGTTAATGCTTTTAAAGAGGACCTTTCACCTCCTGGGGCACATGGGGTGTAATACACCACTAGAGAGCCAACAGTGTGCGGAATTCAGCGCACTATTGGCTTTCCTGTTCTGTGCCCCCGGTGAAGAGCTATCAGTGACAGTACCATAGCATTTCACTGTCAGAAGGGTGTTTTTGACAGTCAGTAAGGAACGCCCTTCACATTGTCTATAGCGCTGTACTGTGAGAGGGAGCGTTGTTTACTGCCCAGCGATGACGCCCCCCCCCTCCCCTCCCCACCACCACACACACACACACACACACACACACACACCAGTACTGGTCTATGGACAAGTACTATCAGGAGGGGAGGAGGCGTTCCTCACCCCTCTCACAGTACAGGGCTATAGGCACTACTGTGAAAAAGGGCGTTCCTGACTCATTGTGAGAAACGTCCTTCTGACAGTGAAGAGCTACGGTATCGGCCCCGACAGCTCTTCACCGGGGGGCACAGAACGGGAAAGCTGATAGTTCACTGAATTCAGCACACTGTCGGCTTTCTAGCGGAATATAAAACTGGATGTGCCCCAGGAGGTGAAAGGTACTCTTTAATAAATGTCCACCAGTGACTACTATTGCAGTGTGACTGCTCTGAATATTCCAATACAGTAGGGTCATAGTTCATAACCATGAAAATTTTCAATGCACTGATCCTCAAAAGGGAGTATAAATAAATGAGGGGGATCTTATGCAAATACACCTAAAAATGGAATTGTGGATGTTTCCTGTTTGACCAGGGACAGGCTTTCAACTGTCCTGAGAATGGGGATGCAAAAGTTGAGAGGTATGCAGTATATGGCCATGAATCAGAACTGTGCTACCCAACGTGAGAGTATAGGATATGACAATGCGTATGGCATATAGCATGGGCCCAATACTGTACCCATGTAAAGCGCAGATCTCATTGTAAGATGGAGATTTGTTAGATTGCACGAATGAAGTAAAGCGAGAAAAAACTTGATAGACTGCTATAACTGGAAGCGTAACTAGATGAAGACTGCCATGTTATGCCTGTATTCAGATTCTAGGAACGTGGGTTTAGTCAGCTATCATGTGAGTAAATGTAGTGATGTTTTTCACAACTATCTATATGATTATTATTATCTAGAAAATGTCTAAAAACACTTCTTACTGTCCAACTTATTTCTTTCTACTCTTTACCATCTGCCTGCAAATTCCATCTACAGTAAAAATGGGAAACCGCGGCCTGTGACTAAAATAGAAAGACCTGGTGGCAGATGGTGAAGATGGGGGACAATCAAGCATTATTACACTTAGGCGAGTCATGTAAAACAGATGAAATCTGTCAATTACTTCTGTAAGTTCTCTCTACATTACTTTCCCATTTCCACCTACCTGCTAAACTAAATAGAGCAGGTATTCAGGACTCTAGGAAAGAGAAGTAACAATACCTGTGACAAGACAATGGTGGATGAAATTAAGGTATCCCAGCACTAGTTATAATTCAGAAATTAATAGAAAAATTTACACACGACGACAACTGTGCATTTTTATTTATTTTTTTTTGTTTTCAGTTTGGGAAGAAATGTTATTTAATGTGATTGTTCCAACATCCTCCTACTAACATTATAAATGTGAAAGTTTGTGTGTTTCGATGTTTGTTCCTCAATCACGCAAAAACGGCTGAACAGATTTGAATGAAATTTGGCACATAGATAGATTGTAACCTCGATTAACACATAGGCTACTTTTTATCCCAGTGATTGACATGACTTCACGACTTATAAATTTATATTCACGTACTATATTGCACAGCTCTCGCAGCAGTTATCTCAGCTTCTGATAAAGCCAGGTCTGTTATCTTTCTGTGTAAACACTTGGCTAACCCTCAGTCCATTCTGTACATGCATTTGCATATTATCTGATCTGCTCCCGACAGTGCTGACACACTGGATGGGAAAACACCTTTAACCTAAATTGGCAGTTTGCTACTTTTAAACATGCAGGGAAAAAGAAAATCTAATTTGTTGCAAAACTCAAACAAAAAGATAGCTATGAATGTGGCCAGAAGACAACAGAGTTCTCCTCAAGCAGAGCTGATGGGGATCATCGGCTCCAACAACATACTATTAACAACTGCCGAAACAGCGGAGTAGGCGGATTATCAACGCCAACAACATACTCATTATATGGCTTCCCAGTGAGCTGCTGAGATGTCAGGAGAAATACAGGCACGGCGTGAGGAACAAGTTCAGCAGCAGGATAGCTTAAGAGCTGCCGAAACGCCGGAGCAGGCAAACCATCGACTGCAGCAATTTGCTGAATAGCGGTGGACCATATTCGCCAACAACACACAGACGAAGTTGAGGGCAGAGGCTAGTAACAACATACAAACTAGCCACAGGTTAGGAGATAAGTGTCTAACCATGGAGCGTCCCACTGCTGAGAGACCCACCTGTAATAAGAATGTGGACCTGTGTGCCTTGTTTAAAACATAGTAAAGCATGCTTATGTTTCAGTTACATTCAATCTCTGCAAGACTGGTGGAAATAGTAGAGAAAAGTGCTCGGCTATTTTCAGTCTTAAGACTTTAAGGGTTAAAAGAATACAAGTGACCATCTCTCCACTGTAATGGTGAATACAGGACCCTCATTCTAATTGTTAATGGTCCCAAAAAAATATATATATATAAATAATTTATACTTCACCATGGCTCATTCATTTTTTTATTTTTAACTATTTGACAGAGTGTGTTATGGCATACAATTTAAAATCAATAAAAAAGACATATACAAGAACATGAAATGTAATGAATGACAGACAAGTTCTTTTAGTATATATCCTCAGCCTGCCCAAGATTGGATAAGAGCACGATCCTTTGAGGTCCTATTACTGCTTTACATCAATGATCATCTCTCTGCAAGTTTAATTGAACTGAATGCAGAAATCAATTTTCAGTTCGCTGCAGTGACCCAGCGATTTCCCTAGAGCCCAGAGCGATGCGGGACACGTGCGGGAGGCAGGGGCTGGAGCGGCGCCTAATTAACACTTGAAAACAAATTCCACTAGAAAAGGAAATGGATCAATAGGATCCCTGCATATTTATCATTGTAAGACAGCTATAGATCCGAATGGCATTTACCATGCATAAGTTTCCTTTTTCACCATCTTTACTACAGGGCAGGTGGTCTGCAGAGAGCTTAACTTCTCCATGTCTAAATCCGGCCACATAACATAGCATAGTGTTTTCATAAATGTGACTTTTGCAATGATAAAATGGGCGCCAATGTAATCAGACTGTTTACCGAGTGTATTTTACCATCACAAACACCATACAAATAAACAGAATAGTTTCCGAAACAGGTAGAGAAAAAAAAAAAAAAAACACAGCTCCTCAGGAAAAACATTTTTTTATTTTTTTTTACACAAATCCCGTTCCCCTAAAAACATACATTTTGTAGTAAAATACTGCAGTGACCAGAATGTACAATAAATGAGATCTAGCCCTAATATAGTTATCTTTTATACTGAATGTTTATTCCCACACGATCAGTTGCTTATATGGGCTGCGGCACTTCACTATATATCAGTCACAGCGCTGTATACTCTGTAGTGGCTGTTACTAGTACTGCAGTTTTCTGCAGCCAAGTCTCAGTGAAGGGCAATACAAGGCATAACCACTACAAAATGTTTAAAGAGAAAGTTCAGGAAAACCTGTATATATAGCAAGAGTTTCAATAATTTCCATGCTAGAAAGAATTTGTATCAGGGATGTTATCTCAGAACAAGAACTGTCATAAGGTACATGAATACAATCAGGATGCTGATACAAAAAAAAAAAAAAATATATGCCATGAAACTCTGCCTAGTCCAGAGGTTTGCATATACTATTTGTAGTCTATATGAAAGATATACAATTAGGAATCATTTAGGCATTTTAATCCATATATCACAGAGTTAATATTTTACGTTATACAATCAAATTTTCTTGGCCTAAGAATCATACAAAATATGAAAGGATATGATGGAAACACTTTACCACCAAAATGTTTAAATCATTTTGTGCTAATATGTATGTTTACTTACCAATGGAGGTCCGCCTAAGAAAATGGTTCCCTGTTTTCGGACAATGATACTTTCATCGGCCATAGCTGGTACATAGGCTCCTCCTGCTGTACAGGATCCCATCACTACTGCAATCTGCAAGTAAGAACAGTATAAATATTACTGAACATTATGAGTAACAAAAGCACAAAAATATATAAAAATGTACCACAAAACTCAACCTCGACTATAAAAAAAATCATATTTCTGAGCATTAGAATTTGAGTTTTCAGCCATACCGACTGTTTATATGTCCGATGTTGTCCTAATTTTTGTTTGTCTCTGGTTTTATATACAAAAAACTTTTTCAATTTAAATCTACATTTAAAAAAAAAAAAAAAAAAACTCGATATCCTGCAGAGCCCAGGAGACGAACTATAAAATCCTCTCCAGGTGGTACAGAGTTCCGGTTCTCCTCAATGCTATTTATCCCTCCGCATCCGATAGGTGTTGGAGATGCCTCTCTGCTCAAGGCACGATGGCCCACATTTGGTGGGGATGCCCCCTCCTGCGTCCCTTCTGGGCTGGGGTTAGGCGGGTTATTCATCAGGTAACAGGGGTAGATCTGAAAGATGATCCCGCTCCTCTTCTCCTCTCCTTGTTCACGCGCAAATTTAGAAAGTCAATCCGTAGGCTCTTGGGGTTTATGTTGGTAGCTGCCAGATCTGTTATCCCCAGACTCTGGAAGTCTCAGACCCCTCCCACACTCCTTTCCTGGCTGAAGGAATTCCTGCATTTACGTACTATGGAGAATTTAATGGCCCAGCTTCGCCCTGATGAAGGGCATCACCGTCAGACTTGGCTGCTCTGGGACTACTTCTACTATTCCGCCGACTTCCGATCCCTCTTTCCCTCTGTACCCTTGTGAGAATGCTGTCTGTCTGTGTTTTTGAGTCTTGTTTACATGTTTCTTTGCATTTGTTGACATTGTTACTTGTCAATCTTATGTTTTATGCTTTTGTATATTTTGGCTCTGCTGCGTCAGAGATTTTGCTTGCCCCCCTTATCCCCTCCCCTCCCTTGGCCCCCCTTTGGACCTGGAATGTTGCCCCTGGTCTTTTTCCCTTCCCTCCTCCCCTTCCTGTTGCCCCTTTTCCCTTTGTTGTAAAAAATTCCTTCGAAAAATTTTCAATAAACTTTAATGTTAAAAAAAAAAATTAAATAAAAAAAAAAAAAAAAATTGGCATTTTACATGCTCCACCAAAAAGAGAGGACACTGGTTGTGGTAAGGCTATATGGACCCATGCCTAACAAAGCTCCATAGCTGTATGCACTGGGCAGTATATAAAAGGGCTCCACCAGAGAACATGCCATACATTGATAAATGCTTCATTTTGTGATGCCTAATAAAAGTAGCAGTAATGCTTTGGCAAGGTAACCATAATATTAGCCATAAGACCGATGAAGCAAAAATATTTTGCAGACTTAAAATTTTGGTAGGTCTTATAGTACAGAGCATCCTCTAGGCCTATCCTGCAAGAGCAAAGAGTTGGACAGATTCAATATAAAGTTGCATCGTTTCAGAACAACTCATCATATTAGGAGATCAACCAATCCTGCCATAGGAAGAAACACTTTTTGATAACTTGAAGAAAAAAAAAATTGTCTGACCACTGTATAAGCAATGCCGCCCCTGCTATTTCTTGTGTCAGCCCCTCTACCTGATAGAATGTAAGCTCTTGTGAGTAGGGCCCTCAGTCCCATTGTGTGAAGTGACTTTCTTTATAATGTATCTTTTTGTCTGAACTTGAACCCTACAAATTGTACAGCGCTGCAGAATATGTTGGTGCTATAGAAATAAGATGTATTATTATTATTATTAACTTTCCTGTGGTATTTCAGACTCCTTGATCAGCCTTTTTTCCTACAGGTGCATGGTGTACACAGTCCCTGAAGACATTTGTGAATCCACTCTGCTACCAGCTGGGGATTTCTAGATTTAGGGGGCTCAGATCAGTGCCTGGTTTTCCCCACTCCCATTTGTGACTCACGCAAAAGCCGGTCTACTATTACTACTACCACAGCCTGCATCTCAATGCTATTCCTATTCTTTGCAGTCTTCAATCCCACTACTACTTAGATCCCTGCAGTCATGCACTCCCTTCTAGCCTCTCCACTCCAGAAACATACTTTCATCGGTACCGCTAAAATCCAATGCAGACCCCATTATTCCCAGTGTACATTTTACTCAGTGTCCTCCAATAAAGAACATTATTCATAAACAGAGAATTCCTCTGATATGATTTCCATCACTTGGTATAATCTTAGTATGTTCTAGATCTCTGAGGTGACGCTGGGTTCACACCAGCGTTCGATCTCCGTTCTAAGGTTTCTCAGAACTGTGTGTCCGGTTAAAAAAAAATTGTTTCGCTGCTGAGAGCATAAAACGCTCACCGGCGCTCATAGCCGGACACTTTTCAAACCCATTCAAATGAATGGGTTTGAAAAATGCCTGCAGGTTTCCGTCTCTTCGTCCAGAAGATAATTCCAGCAAATGATCCCGTACTTTAAAACTTAACTTTAAAATAGCCTATGAGTAAGGGGCTATTTTAAGGTCCGAAACGCGTCAGCCAGACGCTATCTTTTTTGGCATTTCCATCATGAGCATTTTAATGTGAATGGAGTGTACCATTTTCTGAATGACTTTACGATAAAAGTTAAGTTTTAAAGTAGGGAATCGTTTGCTGGAATTATTTTCTGGACAAAGTGGTATATTCACCTCAGGCTGAGAGGTTGCTACATCCGTGCAAACTCCCTCTTTATCAGCAACTACAGAATGGACACTATATTTATACCCCATCAGGACACGTGAGTGAGCTGACGCACAAATGCATTTTTTCTGGTTTCCGTCTCTTGCCCAGTTTCGGGCAGGAAACGGAAACCTGCAGAATGGAGACTGGACTCAGATGTGAACGAGCCCTGAGCTGGATTTATCTACCAGTCATCTCTGTTACTGTATTCTTTCCTTCCACAGCTCTGTATTTCAATAACATTTCTTTAATTTTCCCATCAACAGATACTCAAAAGGAAATAAGACTATTAATATATAAGGTGCATTTCACTAAGAATTTCCTGGTCTCCTCTATGGAAATATAAAAAAACTTTTTGTTTTTTTTTATATTTCCTACCCACTGGCTAACACGGTACGAGAACAAACATTTTCCTTATACTGGTCTCCTCTACTGAGTGTTCAGCTTCTGGTGTTGTGAAGTACCACATAATATAACATTTCTATGCTACTGCAGAACTGGATTATATCAGATATCGGGTTAAAGGAATTTCACTGTATATGCAATGTTACATGAAAATGGAGCCGAAAGCAAACTTAACACTGAAGTCACCTGAGAAATTCCTTGCGATGACATCTTCGCCTGGTTGTAGAAAATTCGACCAAAATGGTCACGGTCTGGGAATACATCTGCCTGGCGAGGTAGATTTGCTCCCCCAGAATCCACTGCGAATAAAATTCATGTGAACATGAGAAGCTTGAGGGGATAGGACACATATTCAGGTTTTTTGTGAAAAGGGAATTGAAAAAATCTGTCCTTTCCATGTTTCGCAACCTTTAATATATATCCACATCTGTTCTTTGCTTCAAGAACTGCATAAGAAAACCTGAATGTGTGGCCTTACTATAAGGCCACACGTGTTAATGCAACAATTTTGGCTGTTGCAGAAATGAAGTGGGAAAGAAAAAGTTGCACTTCCCAGTCCCAGCAAAACCAATGATATTTAACTCCAAGAAAATAATGCAGCAGTGTATGTTTTTGAGATAATACAGCAAGCTCATTTTATCACATGAAACAGTGACCTTCCCTGTTGCCTTCTATGGAGTGAGGAAAAAACAGAGGGGGCAGATTTATTACTAATACTCTCTTCATAAATTGGCGGCACCAGAATGAAGATTTAAGCTAGTTAGGAAATGGTGTAGATGTCCATTATAACTCAAGCCAGAAAACTGTCGCAAGCAGGGTGTAGAATGGAGGTTGTGACACACATCTGACACAAGTAAGCGCCTTGCACCAAATGTGCGCCAGAATATGATCCCTCTACGCCACAAAGCTGGGGATAAATCTTCCCCAGTCTGTCTCTTTATCGCAATTTTAGCCCTACTGATTTCTAGTAATAATCTACAATGGATTTTTTTCATTTCAAACTGTATCTCATGTGGATGTACCTTGAGGGATAATTCATTCAGATTATAATTGTAAATTGTTAACTGCATGATACTGGGTAGGAATCATATCCCGATAATGAAGTGCCATCACGCATTTGTCCTTATAGCCACCATTTAACTAATTGCTTTGCAGACAGAGCTCTGGGTCTTCAAACTATAAGTGTTACACCTGACATTAATGTGAGCTGAGCTACAATGCCCAACCACTATACACTATATCCTCTCACTTGGCCTTTTATACAATGTAAGCTCTCGAACAGATTGTAAACTCTCAGGAGCAGGGCCCTCACTCCTATTGTTTGATATGGCAATTTCACATTATAATGTCAAAAATTGTCTGTTCACGTGTCTTCTGATTTCTAAAGTGCTGTGGAAAATGTTGGCACTATAGGAATAAAGTTATTATTATTATACTGTCAAGTCTGAGAACATGAATCAAGATTCTTATACTTTATATTGTAGAAATACTAATTTTTCCTTAATGAGGTTGCATGGATCTGAGACAAAGGATCTTGAAGCCCAGAGGGAGCTTGTTTACCCTGCCTCGTGGTGAAGTCTTCAGGTTACAGCAAGGAGGTGTCTGGCTGGACATTGAAGTTTGGAGCCAATGGGAGATGGACAACTCAGGAATGCCAAAGGGGGCAGTAACCACTCCTTTCTTTGTCTCTAAAGTGTGTGTACTTTCAATAAAGAGCCAGTGATGCTGAGGTGGGCAAAGAGCATGGCTGGTTTGATACGGAACTCTGTGTCTGTCTCATTATTAGCGATTTGTGCACAAACATGCTCATTTAATTTGGACTGACTGATTAATCCAAGATATAGTCAATTCGACTTTGATAATACGGCACATAGAGCTATCTGCTTTCAGCTCTGTACACTGTGTATATAGTATAGGATAGTGACAAAATTCCCAAAAATTGCTGATCTCAATGGGGAGTGTTGACAGCTGACTACACACAGAAGATATTTATGGGTTATCATAAGGACTGGCCATAAAAAAATACTGGAAAACCCCTCTTATCCCCCTTGCACACGACCATATGAATGGTCAGTGTGCCATCACTTCTATGGGCCCCTACACATGACCATGAATTACACGGTCCCATGTGTGGGCCGACAGAGCCGTAAAATATGGATCAGGTCCTATTCCTGTCCGATTTTGTGGCTCCTATTCATTGAATGAAAGGGGCTGTGGAAGCACAGAATCCGCGTGTCCCTCGTGTGCTGCCCGTACCATTCACATGGTCGTGTGCAACAGGCTTAAAGCTGATGCCATACATTGCAGAAAAACTGTTATTTGTTGCAGATTTTGGCAAGGCTTCTTGAGCCATATAAAAGGAAGCTCTTATACGTTGTATAATCCTTTCTACTATATCCACTCCTAGTTTTAACTCAAGAAAGCCACAGAAAAATCTGCAATGCCAAAAGTGGATTTAGCAAAAGTGAGAAATATAAATGCGTCCTTTATATTTCCTATTCCTTTTGAAGTTATTCTTGGCTTTGGCTCAAAAAACAACATTAAAAAGAAAAAAAAAAAGGCCGCTTCTCAGCAATATGTGGCTTCAAGGATATTCCCACCTCTTCCATCTATGGCACATTCATGGTATTTGCCATAAGCGTTGGCTAGATCCAAAGCTGCAGAGCCAGAGTTTTATAATTTACCTGTACAGTTGGGCTCAGTTTAAGAATAAAACCAACCTGAAATTATTCAGCAAAGAGTTGTGAAGCTAGAATGGCATGGTGTTATAAAATACACAGAGGTGTTCCAAGGAGTCAGACATGGCAATGAACTGTTTCTAACTATAAATCGCTCTTACCTAAGTATACACAAGGTAAGTGGTTCTGCATAGCAATTTCTTGTGCTCGGAGGTGCTTCTTCACGGTGATAGGGTAGTAGGTGCCTCCTTTCACAGTTGCATCATTGGCTATGATAAGACATTCTATCCTGTGGGAAAGAATAGCGGCAAAATCACTTTCACATCATAATAGTCACATCACAAGATCATGGTAACCTTTAGAGCTTTTCCAACATAGACGCTAAAGGAATATTATAACTTATAAGTTTATGAACCCAGCCTTGAACTAACTGTTCCAATGCCCATATCTATGTCTCGAATGGCAGCCCCATCTTTTAGCAAGAGCAGCCCTCATTTTAGGCCTGCTGTAAGCAAAATGAACACTCACTGGCTGCACTCCAGTGACAACTGCTTATTGTGTTGGTTGGGGGGGGGGGGGATTTGTGCAGGAACCATTCATATGAACAGGGAAGAAAACTCATTTACAGAATGAGATTATCTTAGATCATCCAACAGAAAGCAAAAAGTATTTCACACAATTGTTACAAGTGCATATTAAAACAATTTACCTGCAAAGAACATTTATCGCAGTCTCTGAATTGAGATCGGTAAAGACTTTCTAATAAGCTCAGTATACAGAGAGGAGATGCTGCCGTGGCCATTTATATTTACAGTATACAAAAATAATAAGCTGTCCATATATTGCATCCATTTGCAAGTCATATAAATCGTTCACATAATCTCGCAATAGTTTGCAAAACAAAGTTTTCAACTTTAAATAGACAATGTAGTAAAAAGTATTAAAAGAAGTTTTCCCATGACTACAGCCATGTTTAAAAGGGATTCTACCACTAAAACACATTTTTTTCTAGTTAACACGTCGGAATAGCCTTTAGAAAGGCTATTCGTCTCCTACCTTTGGAAGTGCTCTCCGCCGCGCCGTTCGCTCAACATACCGGTTTGTACCAGTATGCTAATTAGTTCTCTCGCAGCGATGGGGGCGTCCCCATTGCAGCTCGAAAACCGACCGCAGCGCCGCCTCTATGGTCTTGGGTGTCCTCCCCTTCCTTCTTCAGCGTCCTGTCGGACGCCTGCGCAGTACGCTCTGTTCGGCGAAGATTGCCGAACGTACTGCGCATGCGCAAAATTGCAGTGCCCGCACTATGGCTGGGACCGCAATTTCGCGCTTGCGCAGTACGTTCGGCAATCTTCGCCGAACAGAGCGTACTGCGCAGGCGTCCGACAGGACGCTGAAGAAGGAAGAGGAGGACACCCAAGACCATAGAGGCGGCGCTGCGGTCGGTTTTCGAGCTGCAATGGGGACGCCCCCATCGCTGCTCCTGCAATGGGGGACACCCCCATCGCTGCAAGAGAACTAATTAGCATACCGGTACAAACCGGTATTTTAAACGAACGGCGCAGCGGAGAGCACTTCCAAAGGTAGGAGACGAATAGCCTTTCTAAAGGCTATTCCGACGTGTTAACTAGAAAAAAATGTGTTTTAGTGGTAGAATCCCTTTAAATTTGTGGACAATTGAATCTTAACCATTTTTACCAAATATAAATAATTAAAATTTTGTGGCGTTTTAAATATTTTCTCTAATCTTCTTAGCGGTGACATCTGTAGTCTTCAGAGGTTTCCAATAGATATGACCATGAATGCAGGAACTTTCTATGGTCTGGCACTTGCCATGATTTCCTTATTGTCACAGAGTTATTATCTTGTGTATGCAATGTCCTTGACTGCATGCAGTTTTCCTGCCAGCCGTATTTCTGACAAGTGCCAAACCATAGAAAGTTTCTGCGTTCCTGATCATAACCACTGGCAACCTATGCAGACAGCAGACTGTCACCACTAAGGGTATGTCCACACATGATGGAATTTGCCACGGATTTTGTCTCTGAATCCAGGACAGATTCCGCCTGGAATACTTCTCAATTTTGATACATTACAATAAACATAAATCCACAGAGCATGCTGTATTTAAGATTTATGGAATCTGCTTACCCAGATACACGGCCAATGCCAGTGATGAGACCTCCAGCTGGAACCTCTTCATTACCATACAACTGGTAACCAGCAAACTGAGAGAATTCCAGGAACGGAGACCTAATACAATAATAATATAGTCAGTGTTTGGAATCAATTAAATAGGGCTGAGCTGTACTACTAAACACATCCTATTGGGAAGACTAGCACTGCATAGCATGCAGAATAGTGCAACAGACTGTGATTCATGAGAGAGACAGGAACAGAAATCTTGACAAGCCAGAAGCAAAGACCACTGTAAACTTAACATAAGGCCGTTTTTAGCTAACATAATACAGAACAAGGACCAAAGACCATGTCAGTATATATGGTTTTGTCTCAGTCTATAGAGCAGGTGGTGTGATTGTTGCTAAAGAAACAGTTCTAGAGTTGTCCCAGAATTACCTCTACAGATGATAACGATTTTCCGTGCTACTGTTTTCCTCATTACCCTTCTCTTGCAGGTGGGTTGTAGTTTCTATACTGTGATATAAATGTACAATGCAACACTCTTGTGTGCTCTGGAGCTGAAACTGTCCCATCCAAGCAAAGGGAGAGATTCATCAAACCTGGTGTATTGTACACTTGGCTTGATGTCTGCGCTGGCAGAGGATGTGCTTAATACACATTATAAACTAAGCAAATTCACTGGGAGTGAGTGTGTGTGTGTGTGTGTGTGTGTGTGTGTGTGTGTGTGTGTGTGTCTCAGATGAAATCTACACCATCTCATAGCTGGCATAGATTTCTGTCATCATTCACAATGCAAAAGTGGCATAAATGATGACTGTGGTGCCCCTGGTGGGTTTCTCCTATGCCCTGCCCACTCTGTGAACACAGCATCACACTATTTTAGTGGTGCAAAAATGTAACAGAGAATATGAAATAATTCCCACATGGTTTCTTAACAAAAATGTGAGATTCCTACAAATCATTTATGTGACTCTGGCCATTTTCAAGTTGTCACCCTAAATCTCCTTACCCAGGATCTATAAGTCTGTCGATTCTTTCTCTTGGTAGAAGTTTCCCTCTAGATGTATGTAGTGTTCGAGCTTTTTCTCCTCCTCCTGTAATAAAACATTAAAAAAAAAAAAAAAAAGCAATAAAAACAAAGCAAGAGATATTGCAAGGTGATCAAGGTGCTGTATTCTTAGAAGCTAGTAAAGGAATAGCTTTGCTGAGTACTAGAAGTAAACTTCGGAAAACTCCATTACTGATACAAAGAAGCTTTCCAGATTTTCTGGATGATTTCATTTCACTTTAGTTGAACTTTGATAAGACTGAACTATTCTCTACCAAGTGAGCCCGGCGGACTACTTTTTGTAATGTAAATTCATTATACCAGCAGGTTCATTTCTCTCATTTGCTCTGTATTAAATACAATGTAATGTTTCTTAGAAAGATTAATCTCACACTGTTAGCAGTCAGGTCAAAGTGTTCTTTAATGAAATTACTGAGGCAGATCTACAAACTAAATGTCTAAGGGTGAATTCACACTACGTAAACGGCAGCTTATTCTGAACGTAAAACACGTTCAGAATCAGCGGCGTATAAAGCAGTTCCCATTCATTTCTATGGGAGCCGGCATACGAGCGCTCCCCATAGAAATGAATGGGCTGCTTTTTTCACTATGAGCACTCCCATTGAAGTGAATGGGAAGTGCCGGCGTGTACGGCTAGCTCTGCTCATGCCGAGCCGTACACGCAGCGCTTCCCATTCACTTCAATGGGACTGCTCGCAGTGAAAAAAGCAGCCCATACATTTCTATGGGGAGCGCTCGTATGCCGGCTCCCATAGAAATGAATGGGAACTGCTTTATACGCCGCTGATTCTGAACATGTTTTACGTTCAGAATAAGCTGCCGTTTACGTAGTGTGAATTCACCCTAAGACTGAGACCCCACGGTGCAGAAACGCAGCTTTTTTTGTTGCAGATTTTGTTGCGTTTTTTTGAGCCAAAGCCAAGAATGGATTGAGCAGACCGGGAGAAATATAAGAGCTTCCTATATATTTCCCATTCCTTATGTAGCCATTCTTGGCTTTGGCTCAAAAAAACGCAACCAAATCTGCAACAAAAAAAGTTGTGTTTCCGCAATGTGGGGCCTTAGCCTTAGACTGGCTTCACATGAAACAGATTCACTCTGTGAGATATGGACTGGATGTATTACTTATTTCCTGGACCGAACCCGGCTCAGGATTCAGTCTGGATACTACAGCAAACATCTAGTCCTTACGTCACAGGCCAAATCTGTCTGTTTGAAGACAGCCTGAAGATAGAACAGTACTGATTTTTTTTTCTCATAACTCCAGTTGAGAACTTCAAGAAACATTTATTTCTATACCAAAAATCAAGTACATAACATGTGCATGGTGTGTTACATAATCCTATTCATATAAGATGAAATGTTCCTTTCCTTAGGGCTAGTTCACACAGGGCTAGTGACCGTGTATTTTAGTCCTGATTTTGGACGGGAAGCCGCGTCAGAATAGGACCAAAATGCGCATGCCGCGACTTTCGCGGCTTCCCGCTCCAGAGGAAGCCCAAATGAATAGGCCTAGTCCAGAGGATGCTGTCGCGAGGTGGACGCCGTGGCTGAACTAGCAGCGGCGTCCGCCCGAGGAAAGGGCAGCTCCCTACTTATTTATGTGAGTGGGAACACACAGCTAGTGCAAAAAAGAAGTCTAGCGTTCTACATACATAGGTCTACATGCATTTTGAGGGGGCGGATTTTGAGGTGGATTCGGCATCAAAATCCACCCCCTCTTGCCCCGTGTGAACGTGCCCTTAGGCTGCGTTCCCACGGAGTAACATGCAACGCATTCAGACACGTATACACGTGTCAGAGTGTGAGCACTCAAAAAAGATCCCATTCACTTCAATGTGTGCCGGCTTACGGGCACTACATATTGAAATTAGAGATGAGCGAGTACTGTTCGGATCAGCCGATCCGAACAGCACGCTCGCATAGAAATGAATGGACGCAGCCGGCACGCGGGGGGTTAAGCGGCCAGCCGCCGTCAAAGCGGAAGTACCAGGTGCATCCATTCATTTCTATGGAGCGTGCTATTCGGATCGTCTGATCCGAACAGTACTCGCTCATCTCTAATTGAAATCAATGGGTTAAAAAGCCTCCCATCACACTGACTTTTCCCAGTGTACTGTGAGGTTATAAGAGTACAACTGTGTGGCTCTCGCCTTATTTTGTACTATATATGAAATGATTAGACTTCCAAATACACTAGGAATACTTACCAAACCGTATCTTCTCTGCTTTGTCCTGCAGCTCAGTTACTAATGCCTTCATTCTATTATAACTCTCCTAATGAAAATAACAAAAAGGAAACATTATTTTACAGAGTCTGAAATAACATGATTATTTGCAGAATGAAGTCATACAAAGATATTATATCACCGTCATCCCAGTGATGTTTAGAGGATTGTCCTTCACTAAGGCTATGTTCACACTACAGTTAGAAGCCCTTTATGGTTGATGGGGTGTGACACATAGGTATAGTATAGATTTCAGGAGAGATGTGTCTAGTATATATGGCTTTGTGCTTGTGCCCTAACTACTATGGGCATCAGTGAAGAAACCTATGAAAGTAAGAAGTCGTCCATCTTCAACCATAATGCACTGCAATGTTAGATGGAACTGTGAGGCTAGTGTGACTGGTGTCTTACAGTATATTATCAGTATGGTACCCTGTAATGGACATTTATTACCGCACACACCTGACAGCACAGAGGCATACAGATACCTGTCACTTATATGGCTGCAATGTGTGACACTCCAGCTGTTGTGAGACTACAACCCCCAGCATGCACACAGCTAGTAAGGGTGGGAGGTGTAGTGAATATCCCAGCCTGCTGCCCCCTATGTACAGGACACAAGCACTGCACACCTGTCCTCTAATATGACTGTCCAGGTTCCCCATTAGTCTCTATGACCCTGAGCCAGTGACAGGCCTACCTGGTAAGCCGGGGAACTAGAGTCTGGTGTGGAGCCGACTGTGGCCACTTTATCTCCGTGGTAGAGTCGCCGGAGAGAGCCCATAGAGCAGCCTCTCAGGAGAGCCCACCGGGCCCACATTGTATACTGCATGGATATACGGGGACCGGCACAAAGACACAGCCCAGGCCGCTCTGTGCTCTCCCTGACCGGGCAAGTGCTGAGGAGAGGACGCTGGTGGTCACACCTCCCACCTGACAGGGGCGCAATGTGACTGGATGGAGGCGCAGCTGCACACCCACTGCCTGCACCAACCAGCCCCGGCCTGCCATCACTTCCTGCCCGCCCTCTCTCTTCTCAGGGCGCCTCTGTAAACAGTGTGTAGGACGTATATAGGACGTATATAGGGTGCATATAGGACGTATATAGGACGTATATAGGACGCATATAGGACGTATATAGGACGTATATAGGGTGCATATGGGATGTATATAGGTGTGCATATAGGACGAATATAGGGTGCATATAGGACGTATATAGGGTGCATATAGGGTGTATATAGGACGCATAGGGTGCATGTAGGACGTATATAGGACGCATATGGGGTGCATATAAGGACGCACATAGGACGTATATAGGGTGCATATAGGACGTATATAGGGTACATATAGGACACATATAAGGTGTATATAGGACGCATAGGGTGCATGTAGGATGTATATAGGGTGCATATAGGACGCATATGGGGTGCATATAAGGACGCACATAGGACGTATATAGGACGCATATAGGGTGCATATAGGACGTATATAGGGTGCATATAGGACGCATATAGGATGTATATAGGGTGCATATAGGACGTATACACACCTCCCAACTTTAGAAGAGTAGAGAGAGGAACAAAATGTGCGGCGCCACAAATTTAGCCCTGCCCACTTTTATCTTGACTCCGCCCATTCTCTTTCATTTTCATGTGTCCCACACAGTATAATCCTTCTACAGTCACCTGTAAGTTATATGTTCCCCCTCCATCACTCCTTCGGTTTCATATACCCCCTTCATCTGTCCCCAGTTTCATATACCCCCTTCATCTGTCCCCAGTTTCATGTCCCCCCCCCCTCCGTATTTGCCCCCAGTTTCATGTCCCCCATCTCTGCTCCCAGTTTCATGTCCCCCATCTCTGCCCACATTTTTATGTCCCTCTATCTTTGCCCCCAGTTTCATGCTGTTCTCCCCCCCTTCATCTGCCCCAGTGTCATGCCGTTCTCCGCCCCCCCTTCGTCTGCCCCAGTGTCAAGCCGATCTCCCCGCCCCCCCCCTTCGTCTGCCCCAGTGTCATGCCGTTCTCCCCCCTTCTTTGTCTGCCCCAGAGTCATGCCTTCCCCCTCTTCATCTGCCCCCAGTTTCATGGGCCCCCATCATTATGTTCCACCTTGATGTTTAACACAAAAAAACACTTATACTCACCTTCCAACGCTCCCCCGCCGCTCTCTCCGCAGTCTCACTCACATAGTTGTAGGCGCGATGTGACGTCATCACATCGCACCTACACATGCAGGAGCCGGAGCGCAGTGTTAAAGCAGGAGCTGAGCTGACCTGTGACAGCTCCTGCTTTAATCGCCTATGTATTCAACTCATCGGCGTCCTCCAGACGCCGTTGAGTTGAAACCAGGACATACCTCCCGCCGACCGAGACCGCAGGACAGGACACTGAATCCGTGAATGTTCCACGGAATCCGGGACAGTTGGGAGGTATGACAATGGGTGTATCTGTGAAACAGCTGTAGGGCCAAACTGCTCATTATACCCCATGATATGTTCTGTGAAGGGTGCAGTTTCCAAAATGGGGTCAAGTTTGGGAGTTTCCAGTGTTCCAGCAAAATCTGCCCTCCAAAAGCCAAATAGCGCTCCTTCCATTCCATGCCCTGCCATGTACCCATACCGCAGATTATGGCTACATATGGGGTATTGCCGTGTTCAGGAGAAATTGTTTAACAAACTGTGGGGTACTTTTCTCTTTTAACCCCTTGCGAAAATGAAAACTTTGAGCATAAAGTGACATTTTAGTAATTGTTCATTTACACATCCCAATGTTAATAAAATCTGTGAAAAGACTGAGGGTTTAAAATTCTCACTATACCCTTTGATGAATTCTGTGAGGGATGTAGTTTGCAAAATGGGGTCATGTTTGGGGGGTCTCCTTTGTATTGATACTCTAGGACAGGGATAGGGAACCTTCGGCTCTCCAGCTGCTGTGAAACTACAACTCCCATCATGCTCCATTCACTTCCATGGGAGTTCCAAGAGCAGCAGAGCAAGTATGCATGCTGGGAGTTGTAGTTTTGCAACAGCTGGAGAGCCGTACGTTCCCTACCCCTGCTCTAGGGGCTCCGCAAATGAGACATGGCACCTGAAAACTATTTCAGTACAATCTGCTTTTCAAACACCCATGTGCTTTTCAAACACCCACACTGCCATGTGCCCAAATGTCACTTTACACCCACATTTGGGGTATTTCTGTGCTCGGGAGAAATTGCATAATAAAAGGTGAGATAAATTTTCTCCTTTAACCCTTTGTGAATATTATGTTGGAAGGTGAGTATAAGTATTTGTGTTAAACATTGAGGGTAACGTAATGTAGGGGGCCTATGAAACTGGGGGCATATAGGGGGGAGGAGAACGGCATCACATTGGGGCAGATGAAGGGGGGGACAGCATGACACTGGAGCAGATGAAGGGGGGAAGGAACGGCATGGCACTGGGGCAGATGAAGAGGGAGAGAACGGCATGACACTGGGGCAGATGAAGGGGGGGACATGAATCTGGGGCAGAGATGGGGTGGACATTAATCTGGGGGCAGAGATGGGGGGACATGAATCTGGGGGCAGAGATGGGGGGGGGCATGAATCTGGGGGCAGAGATGGGGGGACATGAAACTGGGGGCTGAGATGGAGGGGGACATGAAACTGGGGGCAGATAAAGGGGTTATATGAAACTGTGGGAGAGATGGAAGGGGGAATATAATTTACAGGTGACTATAGGAGGATTATAATGTGTGGGGGCACATGAAAAATGAATGGGAATGAACGGAGTCAACATAAAAATGGACGGAGCTAAGTTTGGCACGCACGCCGCATATTTTGTCCCTCTTTCAGCTTTTCAAAAGTTGGGAGGTATGCTGTGACATCACAATGGGTGTAGAATGTGTAAAGTTCTCAGTGTCGGCCATCTTGTGTCACTAGAGCTTGACAGCTTGAAGAAGACAGACGATCAGGTAAGTAACTCTTCACTTAGTGCTGACTCCTTCACACATTGTGTTGTTGGGCAGAGGAGGGAGGATCGGAAATTTTTTGTAACTCAAATTTTTATTGAAAATTTTTCCTGTTTTATACAATAAGAAAAGACAATTACAAGAAACAAGGCGAACATCCGCCCTGCGAACAAAAAAGCACACAGTGCAACACAAGAAAAAATAAAAACAAAGAAAGCAACATAGAGAAAAAAACAAAACAAAAAGGGGGGGGAGGAGGAGGGAGTGGGTTAGTGGGACAGGTGGGTGGGGGAGAGGACTAAACATAGAGGGTGAAAGGGTAGGTAGGGGTGAGTGTGAGCAGTCAGGAAACCAGCGAGAGCGCTCGTCAGGTCAACCATACCACAGCCAGTTGGGAAGGGCTCGGGAGCAACCACCGGTCAAATACTTGAAATGAACAACAAGAGTATCAATCAGAGGAGGGGTCAGAGCCCAGGAGCGTCCGGTACTCTGCAGACTGTTGAAACCTGAACCAGTAGAACCAGGTTTTGATGTACGCCTCAGTCGTACCATGCAGGAAAGACGTGAGATTTTCCATGTGCATTATCTCGTTGACCTTCGAAATCCAGAGGGAGAGAGGAGGAGGATCCACTCGTTTCCAAAAAAGGGGGATACAAGCCCGGGCAGCGAAGATCAGGAATCTAAGCAGGGAACGCTTAAAGACCTTTACAGAAGACTCACAATGATTAAGGAGGAACAAGGCAGGGCCCAAATGGTGAGAAGTTTCAGTAAGCTGGAGGGTTATCCGTTTGACCCCCTCCCAGAAGGACAAAAGGGCAGGACAGGACCAAAAAATGTGTAGCAACGTGCCTTCCTCGTCGCCACAGCGCCAACATAATGGGGAGACCTGAGGGAACATAGCATGGAGTCTCGTAGGAACCCTATACCATCGGGACAAGATTTTGTAGCTGGCCTCCTGGTGGCGAGAGCTGATGGAGGCAGTATGAGAAAGGCAAAAAATACGCCTACGCTGTTCCTGAGAGAGGGAAAGGGATAAGTCAGATTCCCATTTCAGCAAGAACGGTGGAACAAAGTCCTCCGGAGGTTCAACCAGGATCTGGTAAGTGAGCGAGAGGGAGTGGCGGAGGGGGCCAGCGCCAACACAAATCTTCTCCAAGGGGGTAGGTTCGACACGGAACTCAGTAGGAGCAGGGAGAGAATGCAAAAAGTGACGAAGTTGCATCCCCCGCCAAGCATCCAAAGGGGGCAACTCAGGAGGGGCCTGGGAGTTCAGAAGTGTATTCCATCTCCCTGCGTCCTGGAAGTGACAGGCACGAAAAATCCCATGACGGCGCCAATTACGGAAAACTCGATCAAACATTCCAGGTGGAAAGGCAGGATTGCCCAGCACTGGGAAGAAAGCGGAATCCTTAGGGAGGAGAGTGGAGCGAACAAGGCCCCTGGAGCAAATCCGAAGCGTGGGACCAAGGGTAGGGTGAGAAAAGAGAGATGACAATGAGGAGGAGTCCAACCATGGGGCAACCTGCAAAGGGATAGGAGAGAATGCCTGTTCGATGTAGACCCAAGGTTTAGAAACAGCATGCCTACACCAGTCCACGACACGAGTCAGGTGGGTAGCCAAATAATAGGACTTCAGGTCCGGAAGCGATAAACCACCACATCTCTTGGGACGAAAGAGAAAAGCCTTACTCACTCGGGCGGGTCTGCCCGACCAGATGAACTTCAGTTGGATGGAAGTGAGGGATCTAAGAAAAGACAGAGGAATGTGAATGGGAAGCGTCTGCATCAAGTAGAGAAGACGAGGGAGAATGTTCATTTTAAAAATCGCGCATCTCCCGAACCAGGTAAAGGCTCCAGTGGACCATCGAGTACAATCAGCCCTGATAGACGCCAGAAGTGGGGGGAAGTTGCAACGAAAGAGATCTTTCGGATCCGGAGTAAGATAAACCCCCAAATACTTGAGAGAAGTGGGGGCCCAATGAAAAGGGAAAGATTGACTCAATGAGGTGGCCGCTGAGGAAGAAAGGGTCACATTAAGGGCTTCCGACTTCGAAAAGTTGATTTTAAAGTTTGAAAGGGTCGAGTAAGCCTGAAAGGCGAGCATCAGAGCCGGAAGAGAGACATGCGGGGAGGAGAGAAAAAATAGCAAGTCATCTGCATACGCCGCCACTTTATATAAACGGGAAGAATGAGCAGCACCTGAGATGTTCGGATCGGCTCGAACCTGGCGGAGGAAGGGTTCAAGAGTCAAGACGAAAATGAGAGGCGAAAGGGGGCAACCTTGCCTAGTGCCATTTCGGATAGGGAAGGACTGGGACAGTAAACCGTTCACCCTGACCATCGCTGTAGGGAGAGAGTATAGAGCCATGATCCAACTCATCATGCGGTGTCCAAGACCAATATGTAACAAGGTCTCTTCCATGAACCGCCAGTTGACCCTGTCGAAGGCTTTCTCGGCGTCAGTTGAAAGAAGCATGAGAGGAGAGCCCGATCGTTTAGCCCCATACATGAGGTTGATAGCTTTGGTAGTATTATCTCGAGCCTCACGGCCGGGTAAAAATCCAGCTTGATCCGGGTGAATAATATTTCCTAGCAAGGGCGATAAACGGGTCGCCAGGATCTTGGCTAAAATTTTTAGGTCAACATTGATTAGCGAAATGGGGCGGTAGTTAGAGCACAGAAGAGGGTCTTTTCCCGGTTTGGGGATAACTGCTATGTGAGCACGCAGGGAGTCACGACAAAGGGCTGAGCCATCGGTAAGAGAATTGAAAACTTTCAACAGTCTGGGGCGGAGTTCAGGGCCAAGTTTCTTATAGTATGCCAAGGTAAGGCCGTCTGGACCTGGGGCCTTACCCGTTGCCATACTGGAGATAGCTAAAGAAATTTCCTCTTCAACAATAGGAGATTCCAAGGCTGTCAAGTCCTCCAAAGACAACGACGGGAGACCAGAGGAGGAGAGATAAGAACGAATGCGATCTCGGAACTCCGTGTCAGGGAGAGGAGAAGGGCCAGAGTCTACAGAATACAAAGAGGCATAGTAGTCCCGAAAGGCAGCCGCAATATCAAGGGGCATGTGTAATCGAGTACCCTGGGCGGAACCGATGCATGGAACGTAGGTGGAGGACTGCTGAACCCGAAGGGCCCTAGCTAGGGAACGCCCGCTCTTATTTCCAAACTCATAAAAATGACGTCTGCATTTAGCTAGAGTACCCTTCACCCTATCAGTGACGAGCGTACGCAATTCTTCTCGGGCGCTGGCAAGCTGGGAATAAACATCAGGAGTGATTTGGCGCTTATGAAGGAGTTCCAACGAGCGGATCCGCTGCAGCAGAGATTCAATACAAGCCCGGCGTTCCTTGTTTAAGCGGGAACCATGTTGCAACAGAATACCCCGGATAAAACATTTGTGAGCCTCCCACACCATTGGAGGAGCAATCCCCGACAATTCCTCCCTCTCAAAGTATTCCCCCAAACGGGTCTTAATGTCATCCAGGATGGTTACATCATCAAGAAGTGATGCGTTAAGCTTCCACTGACGCTGGAAAGGAATAGGAGAGGACAAGGAAACAGACAAAGTAACTAAAGCATGGTCGGAGAAAGTAATGTTGTCGACTTCCGCAGCCAACAAAGAATGGAGATGTTGGTGACGGATAAAGAGGTAGTCAATACGAGAGTATCGGTGATGGACCGGAGAGTAATAGGAGTAATCCCTATCCAATGGGTGGAGTAACCTCCAGGAGTCCACAAGCTGGTGGGAATGAAGGTCCCTCTTAACCCTCCTGATGAGTGAGTAAGGGTGAGAAGAGACGCCAGCAGAAGAGTCCAATGAAGGGTCCAGGACCAGATTAAGATCACCCCCCGCCACCAGGAAGCCCTCCACAAAGCCGTCCAACAGCCCTAAGTAAGAACTAAGGGCACGACCCTGTCCCGAGTTAGGTAAATACAAAGAAACAAAAGTAAAAAGTTGAGAGGAGATACGACCCTTTACCATAACAAGTCTCCCCTCAGAATCAGTGCGAGTCTCCAAATGTTCGCAAGGCAGGGAGCGAGAAATCAAGATACTAGTCCCTCTGGATTTCGGATCAGGAGAGGAGCTATGATATGCATGAGGAAACCAAGCATTAGTCAACTTGTATGGCTTGGTAGAGCAATGGTGAGTTTCCTGCAAAAATACAACATGAAGGTGCTTACCTTTGAGCAGATTGAAGAGTACGGAGCGCTTCTCCGGACTATGAAGGCCTCTCACATTGAGGGAGCCAACGGTGATGGAGGAAAGGCGATCAAGCGGAGGCATGGAGGGAGACGGGCTTTCCCAGCTCACACCCTAGGAGCAGAGAGAGAAAGAAAAAAAAAAAAAAGGGGGGGGAGGGAGGGGAGAGGGCGAAGAATTGAAGAGGGTAAAGGGAGAGGGAAAGAAAAAAGAGAGGAAAGTAACAGGGTAGAGGAAGGAGAGCAGTAAAGAAAGAGGGGGGGGGGGAAGAAAGGAGAAGGAAAAAGAACCAAGAGTAGAACAAATCTAACTACCCCTAGACAAATGGGCCAGGGGCACAACAACAGACAGGAAGGATTGAGGGAGTAAGAAAAGATGGGGGGGAGAAGTGGGCCCGCAAGCACCACGAGTGTACCTGGTAAGGAAAACCCTATGCCCCTACCCCCAACAAAATGTATAGGGATAGGATGCACAGGGCTACAAAGTGACTCTAAGGTCCAAATAACAATATTGTATAAAAACACAGCAATATCAACAAGGGCCATCTATAAAGCCCAGCAGGCACAGGATCAAGAGGAACAGAGTAGTCACAGAACAAAATAAAATAAACATAGTGAAAATGTCCACCAACCGCGAAACAAGTCCAAGACCACTCAACATAAAAGGATATCAACACTGTCCTGTGGGCAGATCAAAGACCGGTGGCATGAGGGATCATGCTTCAATGGGGAGGATCGGAAATTTAGGATTGTTCCATCAACACTGCCAACATCTCAGCTAGACCTCTGCATAACGTGATTCTTGCTGTGATTGTCCGGACAATTCTTTGCCAGACAGACAATTCTTAGGAATGTTCTTCAGCCTTATTCTATGAACATGAGCACACCCGGGGAATGGGTATTTACCCCTACAAAATATGAATAACACATATGATAAAAATATTACAGCCCTCAAAACCGCACATACAAAAAAAAACTAAAATGTGTCTGGTCTTGGACCAGAAATTGGCCCAGTACTGAAGTGGTTAATAGCCCCCTGCATATTACTACTGCCACCCAAGTGCTGGTGTGAGTACTGCAACTCCGACCCATTCACTTGAGAGCAACAATAATGCAGAGAACATGTGTAAGGGTCTTCACGTACACTATAAAGAAAGCGGGGTACCCATGGAAACCCACATACCCCAATAGACTATAACGGGGTCTGTTGGGTTTCGGCCTGAAAAGGACAGAAAATGCGGAGAGAAAAGCTCTGATTGCAGCGTTTTTTCTCCGCATTTTTAAGCGTGTTCATGGACGGAAACCCCGAATAGAGTTCCAGCGCTAGTGTGAACCTAGCCTTAGTTATAAAGCATGGAGAACTGAGCAGATGTTACAATGTAAAATGAATAGACAAATTGGTGTTTCACATTTCACTCCTCATAAAGGGTTAATACCAGGGAATGAGTTAGTAACATGTATATTATACTGCAATAAGCAAGACCTCATACAGCAATGTCTATAGAGATAGGCCTTAGTGCTAAAACACTGGTTGGTACTTAAGGGGTTAAATCCTCAGGCTGCATGAGTCACCATGGTAACTGCAGCCACAGCCAATAGGATTGCAGGACAGGAATTTGAAAATTCAGTTGTCTGCAGTCAGTTAGTAGATGAGAGAAGACGGACGTGCACATGCCCACTCTGCAGCCGGGAGGACTCTGGTAAGTGACCGGGATCTGATCCTTATACTGAAGATCTTAAGACATGACCGATCATTACACAGACTGTATTACAGGTAACACTAGGGGGCGACTGTTACTAACTGACCAGTATTAGTCTCTGTTCACATAAGCATCTCTCCAGTGGTGTAAATAGGAAAGGAGGGGCCCCGTGGCGAACTCGACTGACCCCTCCTACGCATTCCTGTGCGCTCTATTATCCCCCATAGTGGCCCCCGCACACAGTATTATCCCCCATACTGGCCCCTACACACAGTATTATCCCCCATAGTGGTCCCTGCACACAGTATTATCCCCCATAGTGGCCCCTGCACACAGTATTATCCTCCATAGTGGCCCCTGCACACAGTATTATCACCCATAGGGGCCCCTGCACACAGTATTATCCTCCATAGTGGCCCCTGCACACAGTATTATCACCCATAGGGGCCCCTGCACACAGTATTATCCTCCATAGTGGCCCCTGCACACAGAATTATCCCTCATAGTGGCCCCTACACACAGTATTATCCCCCATAGTGGTCCCTGCACACAGTATTATCCCCCATAGTGGCCCCTGCACACAGTATTATCCTCCATAGTGGCCCCTGCACACAGTATTATCACCCATAGGGGCCCCTGCACACAGTATTATCCTCCATAGTGGCCCCTGCACACAGTATTATCACCCATAGGGGCCCCTGCACACAGTATTATCCTCCATAGTGGCCCCTGCACACGGTATTATCCCCCATAGTGGCCCCTGCACGCAGTATTATCCCCCATAGTGGCCCCTGCACGCAGTATTATCCCCCATAGTGGCCCCTGCACACAGTATTATCCCCCATAGTGGCCCCTGCACACAGTATTATCCTCCATAGTGGCCCCTCCACACAGTATTATCCCCCATAATGGCCCCTGCACACAGTATTATCCCCCATAATGACCCCTGCACACAGTATTATCCCCCATAGTGGCCCCTCCACACAGTATTATCCCCCATAGTGGCCCCTGCACACAGTATTATCCTCCATAGTGGCCCCTGCACACAGTATTATCACCCATAGTGGCCCCTGCACACAGTATTATCCTCCATAGTGGCCCCTGCACACGGTATTATCCCCCATAGTGGCCCCTGCACGCAGTATTATCCCCCATAGTGGCCCCTGCACGCAGTATTATCCCCCATAGTGGCCCCTGCACACAGTATTATCCCCCATAGTGGCCCCTGCACACAGTATTATCCCCCATAGTGTCCCCTGCACACAGTATTATCCCCCATAGTGAGGGGCCACTATGGGGGATAATACTGAGTGCAGGGGACACTATGGGGGATAATACTGTGTGCAGGGGCCACTATGGGGGATAACACTATTATGTCCCACTGTGGACACCCATAAACAATTATTATACTCTGTCTCTCTATCATTTATATAACAAATAAGAGACATTTCCATTCATATTTCAGTCATTTTTAATACGATTTCTTCCCCTGTCCAGTAACATGAGTTGTCATCAGTTATCTCCGCTCAGTCAGGTTTAGGATGTTATAGGGCAGGCAGAAGAGCGCAGTCAGCT
Source organism: Leptodactylus fuscus (assembly GCF_031893055.1). NCBI lineage: Eukaryota > Metazoa > Chordata > Amphibia > Anura > Leptodactylidae > Leptodactylus > Leptodactylus fuscus. The sequence goes on from NC_134265.1 coordinate 56,298,893, forward strand.
CTGCTATACTACATAGGTATAACAGTGAGAGCCTGACGTCCTGATATTATATTTCTACCATTATAACCAATGACATCTGTCCTGCCTTCTATTTCCATCCATTTGGAACACAAGTCATAGTCTGTCTTCACTTAGTACATGTTGTAGGAAATGCTCTCAGCACATACACCAAATATGTCTATGGGGGACAGATAAAGCATGGCTGCCGTATACTTGTAGCCATTTTATAGACAGTAGGATTATTTCCGCTGTGCAGCCAGCAGGTACTATGTACACTGTGCAATACGGATTTTTACAATGGTGGTTGATGGGTGATATATGTACCTGTGAGACACCCAGTTACAAGGGTTAGAGACAGCCACTAGATGTTTATATTAGAAGTATTTCTAGACATGTGTGTCACACAAATGCCACAAACGCAATATGAACAGAGTCTTAGCACTAGTCGTATGGCGCACATTTATAGCTTTTCTCCCTGTATTTCAATTATCACTTCTATCATAGACTTTATTTGTAGCTGACTTACATGGTTTTATCTTTGCTGCTACACAGGACAAAGAACAAGAATTGCATCAGAAGAATCCAGGTAGTATATATGTAATATCTGTGTAAGTGGTGTCCAGTTTTGTATCAGGTATGTATATAAAAAGCATGTGAATGGTATGGTATGTATATTATATATTAATACACACTTAAGGAATGACAACAGTGGCACGTGGGGTACAACAACATCATGATGCTTGCATCTAAGCATCACGATATCGGTGTGACTCACTCAACCACTAAGGCCCAATCACAGGCCTCAGTGGTCCCCAGGGCTGCCGACATCATTTAGAAGGCCACAATAGGCCCGAACAGGATGCCAAGGGTCAACGATGGTCGATGGAGAGGAGGAGTCGTCGATGGAGAGGAGGAGTCGTTGATGGAGAGGAGAAGAGGAGTCGTTGATGGAGAGGAGAAGAGGAGTCATTGATGGAAAGGAGGAGTCACCACGATAGGCCCGAACAGGATGCCAAGGGTCGTCGATGGAGAGAGAAGAGGAGTTGTTGATGGAGAGGAGGAGTCATTGATGGAGAGGAGGGGGAGTCATCGATGGAGAGGAGGAGGAGTCGTCGATGGAGAGGAGTAGAAGTACAGAAAGGAGAGGTAGGAGGTGAGGAGCAGTGGGCGGAGAAGAGTGGAAGAGTAGGAAAACAGGAGGGGTAGATGTAGAGGAGAAAAAGGTTACGAGGATAAGGGTTGAAGGGAAGGGCATTGAGGAGAAGGGATTGAGGGAAGGAGAGATAGAAATAGATAAGGAGTAGGAGAAGAAGATGTGTAGCTGGAAAAGAAGAAGCAGAGAGGAGAAGTTTTAGATGAAGAGGAGAGAAGGAGTCGTCAGAAGAGAGGAGGAGTCGTCAATGAAGAGGAGTGGGGAGGAGGAGTTGTCGATGGAGAGGAAGAGAGGAGAGGAGGAGTCGTCGATGGAGAGGAGTGGTGAGAAGGAGTTGACGATAGAGAGGAGGAGAGGTCGTCGATGGAGAGGAGGAGTCGTCAATGGAGGAGAGGAGGAGTCATCGATGGATAGGAGGAGTCAATGGAGAGGAGAGGCTGTTGATGGATAGGAGAAAAGGAGTCCTCAATGGAGAGGAGAGGAGTCGTCGATGGAGAGGAGAAGAGGAGAGGGGGAGTCGATGGAGAGGAAAGGTTGTCAACAGAGAGGAGGAGAGGAGTCGTCGTTGATGGAGAGGAGGAGAGGTCGTCGATGGAGAGGAGGAGTCGTCGATGGAGAGGAGAAAAGGAGTCGTCGATGGAGAGGAGGAGTCAATGGAGAGGAGAGGCTGTTGATGGATAGGAGAAAAGGAGTCCTCAATGGAGAGGAGAGGAGGAGTCATCAATGGAGTGGAGGAGAGGAGTCGTCGATGGAGAGGAAAAGAGGAGTTGTTGATGGAGAGGAGGAGTCATTGATGGAGAGGAGGAGGAGGAGTCGTCGATGGAGAGGAGTTGAAATACAGAAAGTAGAGGTAGGAGATGAGGAGCAGTGGGCGGAGAAGAGTGGAAGAGTAGGAAAACAGGAGGGGTAGATGTAGAGGAGAAAAAGGTTACGAGGATAAGGGTTGAAGGGAAGGGCATTGAGGAGACGGGATTGAGGGAGAGATAGAAATAGATAAGGAGTAGGAGAAGAAGATGTGTAGCTGGAAAAGAAGAAGCGGAGAGGAGAAGTCTTCGATGGAGAGGAGGAGTGGAGAGTAGAGGTTGTCGATGAAGAGGAGGGGAGGAGTCGTCAGAAGAGAGGAGGAGTCGTCAATGAAGAGGAATGGGGAGGAGGAGTCGTCGATGGAGAGGAAGAGAGGAGAGGAGGAGTCGTCCATGGAGAGGAGTGGAGAGAAGGAGTAGATAAAAGAGAGGAGGAGAGGTTGTCGATGGAGAGGAGGAGTCGTCAATGGAGGAGAGGAGGTGACATCGATGGAGAGGAGGAGTCAATGGAGAGGAGAGGCTGTTGATGGATAGGAGAAAAGGAGTCGTCAATGGAGAGGAGAGGAGGAGTCATCGATGGAGTGGAGGATAGGAGTCGTCATCAATGGAGTGGAGGAGCCATCGATGGAGAAGAGGAGAGGGGGAGTCGATGGAGAGGAAAGGTTGTCAACAGAGAGGAGGAGAGGAGTCGTCGTTGATGGAGAGGAGGAGAGGTTGTCAATGGAGAGGAGGAGTCGTCGATGGAGAGAAGAAGAGGAGTTGATGATGGAGAGGAGGAGGAGTCGTCGATGGAGAGGAGGAGTCAATGGAGAGGAGAGGTTGTGGAGAGGAGTGGCGAGTAGAGGTCGTCGATGAAGAGGAGAGGAGGAGTCTTCAGAAGAGAGGAGGAGTCATCAATGAAGAGGAGTGATGAGAAGGAGCCGACGATAGAGAGGAGGAGAGGTCGTCGATGGAGAGGAGGAGTCGTCAATGGAGGAGAGGAGTCATTGATGGATAGGAGGAGTCAATGGAGAGGAGAGGTTGTTGATGGATAGGAAAAAAGGAGTCGTCAATGGAGAGGAGAGGAGGAGTCATCGATGGAGTGGAGGAGAGCAGTCATCAATGGAGTGGAGGAGTCGTCGATGGAGAGGAGAAGAGGAGAGAGGGAGTCGATGGAGAGGAAAGGTTGTCAACAGAGAGGAGTCGTCGTTGATGGAGAGGAGGGGAGGTCGTCGATGGAGAGGAGGAGTCGTCGATGGAGAGGAGAAGAGGAGTTGTTGATGGAGAGGAGGAGGAGGAGTCGTCGATGGAGAGGAGGAGTCAATGGAGAGGAGAGGCTGCTGATGGATAGGAGAAAAGGATTCGTCAATGGAGAGGAGAGGAGGAGTCATCGATGGAGTGGAGGAGAGGAGTCGTCGTCAATAGAGTGGAGGAGTGGTCGATGGAGAAGAGGAGAGGGGGAGTCGGTGGAGAGGAAAGGTTGTCGACAGAGAGGAGGAGAGGAGTCGTCATTGATGGAGAGGTCATCAATGGAGAGGAGGAGTCGTCAATGGAGAGGAGAAGAGGAGTTGTTGATGGAGAGGAGGACGAGGAGTCGTTGATGGAGAGGAGTTGAAGTACAGAAAAGAGAGGTAGGAGGTGAGGAGCAGTGGGCGGAGAAGAGTGGAAGAGTAGGAAAACAGGAGGGGTAGATGTAGAGGAGAAAAAGGTTACGAGGATAAGGGTTGAAGGGAAGGGCATTGAGGAGAAGGGAGTGAGGGAAAGAGAGATAGAAATAGATAAGGAGTAGGAGAAGATGTGTAGCTGGAAAAGAAGAAGCGGATAGGAGAAGTCTTCGATGGAGAGGAGGAGTGGAGAGTAGAGGTCATCGATGAAGAGGAGCGGAAGAGTCGTCAGAAGAGAGGAGTCGTCGTCAATGAAGAGGAGTGGGGAGGAGGAGTCGTCAATGGAGAGGAAGAGAGGAGGAGGAGTCGATGGAGAGGAGTGGCGAGAAGGAGTCGACGATAGAGAGGAGGAGAGGTTGTCGATGGGAGGAGGAGTCGTCAATGGAGGAGAGGAGGAGTCATCGATGGAGAGGAGGAGTCAATGGAGAGGAGAGGCTGTTGATGGATAGGAGAAATGGAGTCGTCAGTGGAGAGGAGGAGTCATCGATGGAGTGGAGGATAGGAGTCGTCGTTGATGGAGAGGAGGAGAGGTCATCGATGGAGAGGAGGAGTCGTCGATGGAGAGGAGGAGTCATTGATGGAGAGGAGGAGGAGGAGTCGTTGTTGATGGAGAGGAGTAGAAGTACAGAAAGGAGAGGTAGGAGGTGAGGAGCAGTGGGCGGAGAAGAGTGGAAGAGTAGGAAAACAGGAGGGGTAGATGTAGAGGAGAAAAAGGTTACGAGGATAAGGGTTGAAGGGAAGGGCATTGAGGAGAAGGGATTGAGGGAAAGAGAGATAGAAATAGATAAGGAGTAGGAGAAGAAGATGTGTAGCTGGAAAAGAAGAAGCGGAGAGGAGAAGTCTTCGATGGAGAGGAGGAGTGGAGAGTAGAGGTTGTCGATAAAGAGGAGGGGAGGAGTCGTCAGAAGAGAGGAGGAGTCGTCAATGAAGAGGAGTGGGGAGGAGGAGTCGTCGATGGAGAGGAGTGGAGAGAAGGAGTAGATAAAAGAGAGGAGGAGAGGTTGTCGATGGAGAGGATGAGTCGTCAATGGAGGAGAGGAGGAGACATCGATGGAGAGGAGGAGACAATGGAGAGGAGAGGCTGTTGATGGATAGGAGAAAAGGAGTCGTCAATGGAGAGGAGGAGTCATCGATGGAGTGGAGGATAGGAGTCGTCGTCAATGGAGTGGAGGAGCCATCGATGGAGAAGAGGAGAGGGGGAGTCGATGGAGAGGAAAGGTTGTCGACAGAGAGGAGGAGAGGAGTTGTCGTTGATGGAGAGGAGGAGTCGTCGATGGAGAGGAGAAGAGGAGAGGGGGAGTCGATGGAGCGGAAAGGTTGTCAACAGAGAGGAGGAGAGGAGTCGTCGTTGATGGAGAGGAGGAGAGGTCGTCAATGGAGAGGAGGAGTCGTCGATGGAGAGAAGAAGAGGAGTTGATGATGGAGAGGAGGAGGAGTCGTCGATGGAGAGGAGGAGTCAATGGAGAGGAGAGGTTGTGGAGAGGAGTGGCGAGTAGAGGTCGTCGATGAAGAGGAGAGGAGGAGTCTTCAGAAGAGAGGAGGAGTCATCAATGAAGAGGAGTGATGAGAAGGAGCCGACGATAGAGAGGAGGAGAGGTCGTCGATGGGGAGGAGGAGTCGTCAATGGAGGAGAGGAGTCATTGATGGATAGGAGGAGTCAATGGAGAGGAGAGGTTGTTGATGGATAGGAGAAAAGGAGTCGTCAATGGAGAGGAGAGGAGGAGTCATCGATGGAGTGGAGGAGAGCAGTCATCAATGGAGTGGAGGAGTCGTCGATGGAGAGGAGAAGAGGAGAGGGGGAGTCGATGGAGAGGAAAGGTTGTCAACAGAGAGGAGGAGAGGAGTCGTCGTTGATGGAGAGGAGGGGAGGTCGTCGATGGAGAGGAGGAGTCGTCGATGGAGAGGAGAAGAGGAGTTGATGGGGAGGAGGAGGAGTCGTCGATGGAGAGGAGGAGTCAATGGAGAGGAGAGGCTGTTGATGGATAGGAGAAAAGGATTCGTCAATGGAGAGGAGAGGAGGAGTCATCGATGGAGTGGAGGAGAGGAGTCGTCGTCAATGGAGTGGAGGAGTGGTCGATGGAGAAGAGGAGAGGGCAAGTCGGTGGAGAGGAAAGGTTGTCAACAGAGAGGAGGAGAGGAGTCGTCGTTGATGGAGAGGAGGGGAGGTCGTCGATGGAGAGGAGGAGTCGTCGATGGAGAGGAGGAGAGGAGTCGTCGTCAATGGAGTGGAGGAGTGGTCGATGGAGAAGAGGAGAGGGGGAGTCGGTGGAGAGGAAAGGTTGTCGACAGAGAGGAGGAGAGGAGTCGTCATTGATGGAGAGGTCATCAATGGAGAGGAGGAGTCGTCGATGGAGAGGAGAAGAGGAGTTGATGGAGAGGAGGAGGAGAAGTCGTTGATGGAGAGGAGTTGCAGTACAGAAAAGAGAGGTAGGAGGTGAGGAGCAGTGGGCGGAGAAGAGTGGAAGAGTAGGAAAACAGGAGGGGTAGATGTAGAGGAGAAAAAGGTTACGAGGATAAGGGTTGAAGGGAAGGGCATTGAGGAGAAGGGATTGAGGGAAAGAGAGATAGAAATAGATAAGGAGTAGGAGAAGAAGATGTGTAGCTGGAAAAGAAGAAGCGGAGAGGAGAAGTCTTCGATGGAGAGGAGGAGTGGAGAGTAGAGGTCATCAATGAAGAGGAGCGGAAGAGTCGTCAGAAGAGAGGAGTCGTCAATGAAGAGGAGTGGGGAGGAGGAGTCGTCGATGGAGAGGAAGAGAGGAGAGAAGGAGGAGTCGATGGAGAGGAGTGGCGAGAAGGAGTCGACGATAGAGAGGAGGAGAGGTCGTCGATGGGAGGAGGAGTCGTCAATGGAGGAGAGGAGGAGTCATCGATGGAGAGGAGGAGTCAATGGAGAGGAGAGGCTGTTGATGGATAGGAGAAATGGAGTCGTCAGTGGAGAGGAGAGGAGGAGTCATCGTTGGAGTGGAGATTAGGAGTCGTCGTTGATGGAGAGGAGGAGTCGTCGAAGGAGAGGAGGAGTCATTGATGGAGAGGAGGAGGAGGAGTCGTTGATGGAGAGGAGTAGAAGTACAGAAAGGAGAGGTAGGAGGTGAGGAGCAGTGGGCGGAGAAGAGTGGAAGAGTAGGAAAACAGGAGGGGTAGATGTAGAGGAGAAAAAGGTTACGAGGATAAGGGTTGAAGGGAAGGGCATTGAGGAGAAGGGATTGAGGGAAAGAGATAGAAATAGATAAGGAGTAGGAGAAGAAGATGTGTAGCTGGAAAAGAAGAAGCGGAGAGGAGAAGTCTTCGATGGAGAGGAGGAGTGGAGAGTAGAGGTCGTCGATGAAGAGGAGAGGGGGCGTCGTCAAACAAGAGAAGTGGGGAGGAGGAGTCGTCAATGGAGAGGAAGAGAGGAGAGGAGGAGTTGTCGATGGAGAGGAGTGGAGAAAAGGAGTCGACGATAGAGAGGAGGAGAGGTCGTCGATGGAGAGGAGGAGTCGTCCATGGAAGAGAGGAGGAGTCATCGATGGAGAGGAGGAGTCAATGGAGAGGAGAGGTTGTCGATGGATAGGAGAAAAAGAGTCATCAATGGAGAGGAGGAGTCATCGATGAAGTGAAGGAGAGGAGTCGTCGTCAATGGAGTGGAGGAGAGATCGTCGATGCAGAGGAGGAGGAGTCGATGGGGAGGAGGAAAGAAGAGGAGAAGGAGTCGATGAATAGGAGGAGGAGAGAGGAAGAGTCGTCGATAAAGAGGAGAGGAAGAGGAGTCGACGGAGAGGAGGAGTTGTCGATGGAGAAGAAAGATTGTCGATGGTGAGGAGAAAACGATTCGTCAATGGAGAGGGAGAGAAGAGAGGAGGAGTCGTCGAGGGAGAGGAGTGGAGAGAAGGAGTCGACGATAGAGGAGGAGAGGTCGCCGATGGAGAGGAGGAGTCAACGATGGAGAGGAGGAGTCAATGGAGAGGAGAGGTTGTCGATGGATAGGAGAAAAGGAGTCGTCAATGGAGACGAGAGGAGGAGTCATCGATGGAGTGGAGGAGAGGAGTCGTCAATGGAGTGGAAGAGTCGTCGATGGAGAGGAGAAGAGGAGAGGGGGAGTCAATGGAGAGGAAAGGTTGTCGACAGAGAGGAGTAGAGGAGTCATTGTTGATGAAGAGGAGGAGAGGTCGTTGATGGAGAGGAGGAAAGAGGAGGAGAGAGTTGATGAATAGGAGGAGGAGAGAGAGGATAAAGAGGAGAGGAAGAGGAGTCGATGGAGAGGAGGAGTTGTCGATGCAGAAGAAAGATTTTCGATGGAGAGGAGAAAACAACTTGTCAATGGAGAGGAGGAGAGGAGGAATCGTCAAGGGAGAGGAGTCGATGGAGAGTAGAGGAGGAGTCGATGGAGAGGAAAGGTTGTCGATGGAGAGGAGGAGAGGAGAAAAGGAGTCGGCAATGGAGAGGAGGAGAGGAGTCGTCATCATTGGACATGCTTGACCCCATCAGCTGCTTTTGTGGCTTTATTAAGATGGGTTCCTACACTAACACTTTACATATAGGGCAGGAGATAAACTTCTTAAAGACTCACTGTTACAGTACAGTTTCTAAGAACTTGATTTCAGAGAGCTTTTCTATAGGGGGAAGGTCAGCATGGGTCAGTAAGTAAAGTCTTAGTGTAGGGACCCATCTGAATGAGGTCGCCTTGACGTGGCAGATGGGCTCGCACAATTGAACAAACTGTGCGCCAAGAACCTCACATTTAAGTTAGCAAATAGAATTTACAAAATTCACACAAGAAGGGGAAAGGTATGCTATGGACGTTCATTGCAATGCAATTGTGAATGTGACCTCTTCTAGTTGTGTAACTATGTAAAACTAGCATCAACAATCCAATACAAGTAATAACGTAGTGCTGTTAAATTCTGAACATTCATAGACTGATAAAAGAACTAAACACCAGTTCCACCTATTTCTAGTGTCAAGATCTGGGGTTGCTAGGTGATTGGCACAGACACAGACTCCAAGATGTCAGTCCAAAGTGTAGAGTTTTATTCACTCCAACAGTCAGTGGTACATGCAGCAGCAAAGTAAAGTATAAAATAAAAACCTGCTAGTTTGGGCTCTAACTAAACAAAAGTTGGTTGCCTCACCTATAATAATAACCAGTTTGAATCATCAGGAACCTCTTAGGTAGTAACAAGCTCGTAGTTAGTCTGCTAGGAGAGCATATAAGCCTGCGGTCACACTAGCGTTCTGTGACCATTTGGTGACTCCATCCCTTATTCCACCTAAAATATGTGGAGGTTACAAGCAGGACTTTACTGTTTGCCAATTTTAGGGAGAAATGCATTGGACCACATTCTGATTTACAGAGTTTGCAGGTAACCACTTTTTAAGCGGATAGGGTTTTCTGTATTTCCACAAGTGGACCCAAAGAAGAAAACCCGAACGCTAGTGTGAACCTAGCGTAACAGTCAGCATTTAGGGTGTGCAATACAATATGAAGACAGATTTTCCTTAGCAATGCTAAATTACGTAATATACTTTATTAACCTACCGCATTTACTTTTAGTAAAAAATGGCCTCTAAAGTTTTCCCTAGTAACGTTTTATCTAAGCTTTTCCAGATAGAGTAAACCCTGTACTCACTGTGTATTGCCAGTATGCTCAGGTATAGCAGTTGCCAGAAGGAGGCCGTACTTCTAACTACTGGAGTTCTCAGCTTTCATATGATACAAGCAGGGCCGATTTTAGACAAAATGTGGCCCTTGGCAAAATTAAAAGTGGGGCTCCAATTTCTGACATACCAACAAGAGCGTCATATTTAGTCATTTCAGAAGTCAGCACTGCACTTCCCGCGGCATTGATATAATCTTAAAAGATTAGGAAAAAAAATTGTAAACATATATATATATATATATATATATATATATATATATATATATATATATATATATAGTTGTGAAACTACCATATGCATACCACTATACTGGGGGGATTATTACCATTATACGGACAATCACCAAACAAAACACATGATGTAAAGACCTCTAATACCTCTATACTAGGCCCAGGGGCGGATCCAGGGCCGGGCGAGCCGGGCAACCGCCCGGGGCCCCCGCTTAGCGGGGCCCCGCGGCCCGGCCCTAACAAAGTGTTCCCGGTCAGCTCGGCATAGTCGGGCAAGTGCCGGGGCCCCCCGGCACTTGCCTGTCACAATTTCAGCTCATCGGCGTCCGTCCACCGATGAGCTGAATACATACGCGATTAAAGCAGGAGCTGTGAGATCAGCTCCTGCTTTAAAGCTCCGGCCCGGCTTGCGTGTGTAGGCGCGATGACGTCAACACATCGCGCCTACACACGCAAGCCGGGCCGGAGCTAAGCAGGAGCTGAGGTCACAGCTCCTGCTTTAATCGCGTATGTGACTGGAGAGAGGAGCGTCGGGGAAACGATGGAAGGTGAGTGATAGAAGGTGAGTGTAAGTGTTTGTTTTGTATTAAATATTAATGTGGAACATAATGAAGGGGGCCCATGAAACTGGGGGGGGGGGCAAATGAAGGGGAGGGGGGGACGGCATGACACTGGGGAAGATGAAGGGGCTGGGGAGAGAACGGCATGAAACTAGGGACAGAGATGGCGGGGGCCCAATGAAACTGGGGGCAAATGAAGGGGAGGGGGGAACGGCGTGACACTGGGGAAGATGAAGGGGGTGGGGAGAGAACGGCATGAAACTGGGGACAGAGGTGGAGGGGGCCCAATGAAACTGGGGGCAAATGAAGGGGAGGTGGGAACGGCATGACACTGGGGCAGAGACGGGGGACATTAAACTGTGGGCAGATGAAGGGGGAGAACGTGATGAAACTGGGGACAGAGATGGAGGGGGGACATGAAACTGGGGGCAGAGGAAGGGTGTATATGAAACTGGGGGAGAGATGGAGGAGGGGCATATAATTTACAGGTGACTGTAGGAGGATTATACTGTGTGGGAGCACATGATAAATGAATGAGAATGGGTGGAATCAACATAAAAGTGGGTGGAGCCAAATTTGCCGCACATTTTACCCCATCTTTCTACTCTTTAAAAATTGGGAGGTATGGCGTTGGTGACGCCACACTCCTGCATGACGTCACTCACTTCATCTGCGACGCACAGTGTCTCGACTCCCCCACCTCCTTTACTAGGGGGCCCACTGAGGCTCTGTCGCCCAAGGGCCCATAAAAACCTGGAGCCGGCCCTGGGTCAGCATGTCCCGATTTCAACTCATCGGCGTCCGTAGGACGCCGATGAGCTGAATACCTAGGCGCTTAAAGCAGGAGCTGTCACAGCTCAGCTCCTGTTTTAACGCTGAGCTCCGGCATTTGTAGTCGCGATGTGATGACGTCACATCGCGCCTACAATATGTGTATGAGGGAGAGAGCTGCGGGGGAATGAGGAAAGGTGAGCGCGTGTGTGTGTGTGTGTGTGTGTGAGAACAGCTTGACACTGGGGCAGATGGAGGGGGAGAGAACAGCATGACACTGGGGCAGATGAAGGGGGGAGAACGGCATGACACTGGGGCAGATGAAGGGGGAGAAAACAGCATGACACTGGGGCAAATGAAGGGGGGGGGAGAACGGCATGACCCTGGGGCAGATGAAGGGGGGAGAACGGCATGACACTGGGGAAAATGAAGGGGAAGAGAACGGCATGACACTGGGGCAGATGGAGGGGGAGAACAGCATGACACTGGGGTGGATGGAGGGGGGAGAACAGCATGACACTGGGGCAGATGAAGGGGCGAGAACGGCATGACACTGGGGCAAATGAAGGGGGACAGAATGGCATGACACTGGGGCAAATGAAGGGGGGGAGAACGGCATGACACTTAGGCAGATGAAGGGGGGAGAATGGCATGATACTGGGGCAAATGAAGGGGGGGATGGCATGACACTGGGGCAGATGAAGGGGGGGAGAATGGCATGACATTGGGGCAGATGAAGGGGGGGAGAATGGCATGACATTGGGACAGATGAAGGGGGGAGAACGGCATGACACTGGGGCAGAGACGGGGGGGGACATGAAACTGTGGGCAGATAAAGGGGTAGAATGGCATTAAACTAGGGACATAGATAGAGGGGGGAACATGAAACTATGGGTAGATGAAGGGTGTATATGAAAATGGGGGAGAGATGGAGGGGGGACATATAATTTATGGGTGACTGTAGGAGGATTATACTGTAGAAGAAGAAACATAGCACGTAAGAGTCAGACAAAACAGTATATCTAGCAAAGTGCATATGACTCTAGATCAATGACCCCGTAATGTCAAACATGTCCTGACCAAAAAATATCCAATACAAACAAAAAAATGGACTCAAAGAGTCCAATAGATCAAGACATTCAACATATGAGAAAATATATTTTATTATTGAAAATCTCTAAAATACACATAACTATGAAAAATACACACATAGAGACCAATGGTATACTGTAAAAAACAGGGCAGCCCAACAGAGACAACCTATAGCACAATCACCATAGAAGACTGATAAAAGCATATAATCAATATCCTACATATATTGTACACATATGTATAAGGAATCGGGATCAAAAGACCCCCACAATAAGGATAGCTGAAAAGAATGTTGTAGGGAAGAAAAATCCACCTGAACATATGTTCGTCACAATAGAGCAGCTGTTGCTATGCAAAAATACTATCCATGTGAAAGCGGCTCAGTGAAAGATGTATTGAGATATAAAGTCCCTATAAAAATATGCCCATAATCCCAAGACAGCTTAGCTATCCCTCAGTCTCCAACGCATGTCCTAACTACATGTGTTTATCAGCATAACTTACCCATGGCTAGGTGATGAACGAGGTGCTAGTATAGGGCCCCAATGTATGGGTGAAGCCCACCCGACGCGCGTTTCGGCACGTGACACCGGCCTTCTTCCGGGGGTGGAGTCATGTAGGCATGTCTGGATATATATATACCTATCCCCCTTCTATTGTTAAAGCCTCACATGATCCGGTAGAGTGTTAATTGAATTACCTATAACTCAGCTGGGACCGGAAACCTATTCTCCGTCATAAGCGGCGCATGCCCACTGCGCACGACTTACTCCGATCACGTGACCAAACGAATTTAACCGAGGCGTGGCTGGAGAGCCAAGCCTCGCTTCCATCCGTGGCACGCAAAAGGCCAGTCTACAGAGGGCATGCGCTCTAGACAGGTAAGGAGAAGGGAATAGCTATAAATAGCCGCGATGTAGTCTGAGAGGGAGAGAAAAATGTGAAAACAGTGTAAAACAATATACCTCATCCATCAAAAGATATATGCATAAAAAGATGCCTAATAAAGTGATGTGAGGAAATATATATGTATTACCAAGAAAAAAGACATAATGTGAAAAGAAGTGTGAAAAAAAAAGTGTGAAAAAATATATATATATGTTATGCATATGAGATTGTCTCATAAACCTAATCGAGTGAAGTGATATATATAAATATATGAATATTAGCAAAGAATAATGCAATAATAAATAATAATGATAAAAGGATATATAAAAACATATATAGGCTATACAGTGACAATAGTTTAATAGATGAACAATGTGACAACACATGATATAGTGTACATAGCAGAAAATATACAACATGATAATTAAATAAAAAATAAATAACAAAAAGAAATAATTATGAAAAGTGAAAAAAGAAAAATGATGACAAAAGTCCAGTGATGTCATGAAACAGTAAATTCATATAAATTCTTGATAGAAGATCCTGATTGATCAACATAGTTCTCCCTCCTCTCAGTCCCATCGCAGATGGCATACCAAAAATAAACGTATGACTAAATAAAGAAAGCAATAATTAGAAAGCAGAATACCAACAGACATACATTTAAACACAACACCAAATATTAAAACCAAAATACCAGATGACAAAAAATAACATAAATTACAAAATAATAAAACATTAAAAACAAAAAACAAGGTTTGTTTCAGTGACGAAAAAGCACTCAGTTCCGGACAAGATCAAAGAAAGGCGCCAAAATTCATTGTCTCGTTAAGTCCCTCTGGGACCATAGTTCCCAGGGTCCAGATCCATCGTGACTCCATCTGTGCCAGACGTTTTTTAAAATCCCCTCCTCTTACATTAGATGTGATGCAGTCGATACCACGAACCTGCAATAAACTAGGGTCACTATTGTGGAAGGCCGCAAAATGTTTTGCCACAGGCTTTATCCGATCTCTCTCTCCCTCTGGATTAGTCATGATGTCCCGTACATGTTCTCTTACTCTGACCTTCAGTTCCCTTGAGGTGAGACCGATATAAATTTTGTTACACGGACAGGTAGCATAGTATATGACCCCTTTTGTTTGACAGGTGATACGTTTCCTGATCTGATAAGTTCTATCACCCTTAGAATTAGAAAAACAATTCGTCCTAATAATATTCGGGCATGCGACACACCGGCCACATGGTACACAGCCAGTTGGTGGTGGACCTACACCAAAAATGCCAGTTGTTTTGGTCTCATAATGGCTGTGTACCAAAATGTCCCTTAAATTTTTGGATCTTCTAGGTACCATACTCGGATAGGGAGTGACGTATTTTGATAAAATTGGGTCGCCCGTAAGTATAGGCCAAAATTTACCTAATATACCACGCATCTCCTCCCATCTTGAATGGTACTGAGTAATCAAACGGGTCTCTTTTATTCCATCCTTAATTTTAGGTCCATGGGAATTATAAAGAAGGTGCGATCTAGGTGTACGTTTGGCCCTATTATATGCTTTCTTAAGCATCCTATTGCTATATCCCCTTGATATAAAACGTTCTTTCAGGTCATGAGAAAATTTCTCAAAGCCTTCAGCTGTGGAACAATTGCGACGCATCCGCAAAAATTGACCGGTAGGGATCGCCCTAATAACATGAGGTGGATGAGAGGAGGATGCCATGAGAAGAGAATTAACTGATGTCTCTTTCCTGTATGTTTCAGATTGTAAATTATGCTGGGAATCCCTAAACAGGCTCACATCCAAAAAGTCTATCCTGGATTTATCGCAACGGTAAGTTAAATGTATATTAAGATTGTTCTGGTTGAGGTCTTCAATAAAAGATCCCAACTGTTGTTCAGTACCCTCCCAGACGATCAGGATATCGTCGATGTACCGCATCCAGGATAAGACGCGGCACATCGACGAGTCCCGATCGCCTGGGAGGAGGTCCCTCTCCCACAGCCCCAGGAACAGGTTGGCATAAGACGGAGCACATGCCGCCCCCATGGCTGTCCCCTGGAGCTGCAGGAAGAGGGACCCCTTAAAGGTAAAAAAATTATGTTTAAGTACAAATTCCAGAAGAACTAATAAAAATTCACATAATTCTGGAGCCAAATTGCTCGCATCCAGAAAAAACTTTGTGGCTCTGAGACCATCTTCGTGTCGAATGTTGGTATACAGCGATTCAACATCGCAAGTGACAAGTAGTGTGTCATGGTCCAAAGGTATTCCATCAATCTTACGCAACAGGTCACCTGTATCTTTCAGGTAAGATGGCAATTCACTTACCAGTTGCTTGAGATGATAATCAATATATTGACAGATCTTCTCAAATGGCCCATTAATGCCTGACACTATAGGTCGACCCGGTGGAATCTGGGGATTTTTATGAACCTTCGGCAATAAGTAGAAGGTCGGAATGGAGGGTTCGTCCACCCTAAGACACTCGAACAATTCTTTCGAAATAACACCTCTATCAAGAGCTGAAATTAGAATCCTTTCCAATTCACTGCAAAAAGACAACATAGGGTTGAATGTCAATTTTCTGTAATTATTGGACGCACGTAGTTGTTTGAAAGCCTCAATCTCGTACATCTCTATGGGCCATATAACAACATTCCCCCCCTTGTCTGCCGCCTTGATAACCACATCTGATAGTTCATTTAAAGATTTCAAACTAGCTCTCTCCTCCCGTGTCAAATTGTCATTTATTATCCCACCATCCATTTTCTCAAATTCTTTGGATACTAGTTTTACAAAAAGGTCAACTGGCGGATATAACGACAAGGGGGGGAAATTTTTAGATGTCTTACGTATCTTGTTGGGTACATCTGATGATGAAGAGCTACTACCTACATTAACTATATCAATCTCCTGAGATGGTACATTTCCCTCTTGATATAGGTCCTCCAATGTATCTAAAGCTTCCAATTCTCTATCAGAAAGCAAAGGATCAGAGAGGGTACTGATTGTATTCCCTTCATCCTTGTGAAACATTTTTCTGAATACAAGCGACCTACCAAACAAATGTAGGTCTTTAGTGGCCAAGAATTTGTCAAAGCCTGCACTAGGTGAGAAGCTAAGACCCCTAGATAGTACTGCTAACTGAGAGTCAGACAGTATGTGCTTAGATAAATTAATTACCTGCAATTGTTTATTAGATTGATGAAAACTCCTAGTATCAGGTTGTCTTTTAGCTGGAAATTTGGCCTGAACTCTCTTTCGTTTACTACTGCCATTCAGTCTGGTATGAGCATCTGAGCTTGTAGACGCATTAAGTTCCTCAGTTGCCGCTTATGATGGAGAATATGTTTCCGGTCCCAGCTGAGTTATAGGTAATTCAATTAACACTCTACCGGATCATGTGAGGCTTTAACAATAGAAGGGGGATAGGTATATATATATATCCAGACATGCCTACATGACTCCACCCCCGGAAGAAGGCCGGTGTCACGTGCCGAAACGCGCGTCGGGTGGGCTTCACCCATACATTGGGGCCCTATACTAGCACCTCGTTCATCACCTAGCCATGGGTAAGTTATGCTGATAAACACATGTAGTTAGGACATGTGTTGGAGACTGAGGGATAGCTAAGCTGTCTTGGGATTATGGGCATATTTTTATAGGGACTTTATATCTCAATACATCTTTCACTGAGCCGCTTTCACATGGATAGTATTTTTGCATAGCAACAGCTGCTCTATTGTGACAAACATATGTTCAGGTGGATTTTTCTTCCCTACAACATTCTTTTCAGCTATCCTTATTGTGGGGGTCTTTTGATCCCGATTCCTTATACATATGTGTACAATATATGTAGGATATTGATTATATGCTTTTATCAGTCTTCTATGGTGATTGTGCTATAGGTTGCCTCTGTTGGGCTGCCCTGTTTTTTACAGTATACCATTGGTCTCTATGTGTGTATTTTTCATAGTTATGTGTATTTTAGAGATTTTCAATAATAAAATATATTTTCTCATATGTTGAATGTCTTGATCTATTGGACTCTTTGAGTCCATTTTTTTGTTTGTATTGGATATTTTTTGGTCAGGACATGTTTGACATTACGGGGTCATTGATCTAGAGTCATATGCACTTTGCTAGATATACTGTTTTGTCTGACTCTTACGTGCTATGTTTCTTCTTCTATATTTATGTCTTACTGTGGTTTTCACAGAACCTCTTAGCACTACCCCGATGGATTTCAAGGCCAGGGAAAGAACTTGGCTGACACACCTGGATACTATATTTAAAGATGACCATACTGTATCAGGTTTTGTAGGTGTGAATGGCACTCAGGAAATTCAGGACAAAATCAAAAATTTATTACATAAAAGGACAAAAATTTGGTGGAATCGGGCCTTTTTACAAAATTATGTGAGACGTAATCTGGTCCCTAGGGGCTTGAGAATACAAGTATTCCCCTCATTTCCCATTGCTGATATGGATTTTATACAGAAATGGGAATCAGCATGCACTACCTGTAGTATAACATTCATGCAACTACTGGTGGAGTATAATACTACATCTATTGATGTTTTGGATAAAGAAGTGGAAGAGTTACAAAAACAATTACGTTCCCAATCAACACCTGAATCACTCACATCCTTTGACCGATTTCTAAATGAACAATTCGGTATTTGGGAAAAGGCTATATGTGAAGTCAAATCAAAAAAGTTCAATCGGGATAGTGCTGACTTTCAGTCTAAAAATGTCTACCGCTGGCATCAGAAACGGTTGAGAGATAATGGAAGGACTACCTCCCAATCTTCTTTTTCATCAACTGAGGAACTTAATGCGTCTACAAGCTCAGAAGCTCATACCAGACTGAATGGCAGTAGTAAACGAAAGAGAGTTCAGGCCAAATTTCCAGCTAAAAGACAACCTGATACTAGGAGTTTTCATCAATCTAATAAACAATTGCAGGTAATTAATTTATCTAAGCACATACTGTCTGACTCTCAGTTAGCAGTACTATCTAGGGGTCTCAGCTTCTCACCTAGTGCAGGCTTTGACAAATTCTTGGCCACTAAAGACCTACATTTGTTTGGTAGGTCGCTTGTATTCAGAAAAATGTTTCACAAGGATGAAGGGAATACAATCAGTACCCTCTCTGATCCTTTGCTTTCTGATAGAGAATTGGAAGCTTTAGATACATTGGAGGACCTATATCAAGAGGGAAATGTACCATCTCAGGAGATTGATATAGTTAATGTAGGTAGTAGCTCTTCATCATCAGATGTACCCAACAAGATACGTAAGACATCTAAAAATTTCCCCCCCTTGTCGTTATATCCGCCAGTTGACCTTTTTGTAAAACTAGTATCCAAAGAATTTGAGAAAATGGATGGTGGGATAATAAATGACAATTTGACACGGGAGGAGAGAGCTAGTTTGAAATCTTTAAATGAACTATCAGATGTGGTTATCAAGGCGGCAGACAAGGGGGGGAATGTTGTTATATGGCCCATAGAGATGTACGAGATTGAGGCTTTCAAACAACTACGTGCGTCCAATAATTACAGAAAATTGACATTCAACCCTATGTTGTCTTTTTGCAGTGAATTGGAAAGGATTCTAATTTCAGCTCTTGATAGAGGTGTTATTTCGAAAGAATTGTTCGAGTGTCTTAGGGTGGACGAACCCTCCATTCCGACCTTCTACTTATTGCCGAAGGTTCATAAAAATCCCCAGATTCCACCGGGTCGACCTATAGTGTCAGGCATTAATGGGCCATTTGAGAAGATCTGTCAATATATTGATTATCATCTCAAGCAACTGGTAAGTGAATTGCCATCTTACCTGAAAGATACAGGTGACCTGTTGCGTAAGATTGATGGAATACCTTTGGACCATGACACACTACTTGTCACTTGCGATGTTGAATCGCTGTATACCAACATTCGACACGAAGATGGTCTCAGAGCCACAAAGTTTTTTCTGGATGCGAGCAATTTGGCTCCAGAATTATGTGAATTTTTATTAGTTCTTCTGGAATTTGTACTTAAACATAATTTTTTTACCTTTAAGGGGTCCCTCTTCCTGCAGCTCCAGGGGACAGCCATGGGGGCGGCATGTGCTCCGTCTTATGCCAACCTGTTCCTGGGGCTGTGGGAGAGGGACCTCCTCCCAGGCGATCGGGACTCGTCGATGTGCCGCGTCTTATCCTGGATGCGGTACATCGACGATATCCTGATCGTCTGGGAGGGTACTGAACAACAGTTGGGATCTTTTATTGAAGACCTCAACCAGAACAATCTTAATATACATTTAACTTACCGTTGCGATAAATCCAGGATAGACTTTTTGGATGTGAGCCTGTTTAGGGATTCCCAGCATAATTTACAATCTGAAACATACAGGAAAGAGACATCAGTTAATTCTCTTCTCATGGCATCCTCCTCTCATCCACCTCATGTTATTAGGGCGATCCCTACCGGTCAATTTTTGCGGATGCGTCGCAATTGTTCCACAGCTGAAGGCTTTGAGAAATTTTCTCATGACCTGAAAGAACGTTTTATATCAAGGGGATATAGCAATAGGATGCTTAAGAAAGCATATAATAGGGCCAAACGTACACCTAGATCGCACCTTCTTTATAATTCCCCTGGACCTAAAATTAAGGATGGAATAAAAGAGACCCGTTTGATTACTCAGTACCATTCAAGATGGGAGGAGATGCGTGGTATATTAGGTAAATTTTGGCCTATACTTACGGGCGACCCAATTTTATCAAAATACGTCACTCCCTATCCGAGTATGGTACCTAGAAGATCCAAAAATTTAAGGGACATTTTGGTACACAGCCATTATAAGACCAAAACAACTGGCATTTTTGGTGTAGGTCCACCACCAACTGGCTGTGTACCATGTGGCCGGTGTGTCGCATGCCCGAATATTATTAGGACGAACTGTTTTTCTAATTCTAAGGGTGATAGAACTTATCAGATCAGGAAACGTATCACCTGTCAAACAAAAGGGGTCATATACTATGCTACCTGTCCGTGTAACAAAATTTATATCGGTCTCACCTCAAGGGAACTGAAGGTCAGAGTAAGAGAACATGTACGGGACATCATGACTAATCCAGAGGGAGAGAGAGATCGGATAAAGCCTGTGGCAAAACATTTTGCGGCCTTCCACAATAGTGACCCTAGTTTATTGCAGGTTCGTGGTATCGACTGCATCACATCTAATGTAAGAGGAGGGGATTTTAAAAAACATCTGGCACAGATGGAGTCACGATGGATCTGGACCCTGGGAACTATGGTCCCAGAGGGACTTAACGAGACAATGAATTTTGGCGCCTTTCTTTGATCTTGTCCGGAACTGAGTGCTTTTTCGTCACTGAAACAAACCTTGTTTTTTGTTTTTAATGTTTTATTATTTTGTAATTTATGTTATTTTTTGTCATCTGGTATTTTGGTTTTAATATTTGGTGTTGTGTTTAAATGTATGTCTGTTGGTATTCTGCTTTCTAATTATTGCTTTCTTTATTTAGTCATACGTTTATTTTTGGTATGCCATCTGCGATGGGACTGAGAGGAGGGAGAACTATGTTGATCAATCAGGATCTTCTATCAAGAATTTATATGAATTTACTGTTTCATGACATCACTGGACTTTTGTCATCATTTTTCTTTTTTCACTTTTCATTATTATTTCTTTTTGTTATTTATTTTTTATTTAATTATCATGTTGTATATTTTCTGCTATGTACACTATATCATGTGTTGTCACATTGTTCATCTATTAAACTATTGTCACTGTATAGCCTATATATGTTTTTATATATCCTTTTATCATTATTATTTATTATTGCATTATTCTTTGCTAATATTCATATATTTATATATATCACTTCACTCGATTAGGTTTATGAGACAATCTCATATGCATAACATATATATATATTTTTTCACACCTTTTTTTTTTTCACACTTCTTTTCACATTATGTCTTTTTTCTTGGTAATACATATATATTTCCTCACATCACTTTATTAGGCATCTTTTTATGCATATATCTTTTGATGGATGAGGTATATTGTTTTACACTGTTTTCACATTTTTCTCTCCCTCTCAGACTACATCGCGGCTATTTATAGCTATTCCCTTCTCCTTACCTGTCTAGAGCGCATGCCCTCTGTAGACTGGCCTTTTGCGTGCCACGGATGGAAGCGAGGCTTGGCTCTCCAGCCACGCCTCGGTTTCATTCGTTTGGTCACGTGATCGGAGTAAGTCGTGCGCAGTGGGCATGCGCCGCTTATGACGGAGAATAGGTTTCCGGTCCCAGCTGAGTTATAGGTAATTCAATTAACACTCTACCGGATCATGTGAGGCTTTAACAATAGAAGGGGGATAGGTATATATATATCCAGACATGCCTACATGACTCCACCCCCGGAAGAAGGCCGGTGTCACGTGCCGAAACGCGCGTCGGGTGGGCTTCACCCATACATTGGGGCCCTATACTAGCACCTCGTTCATCACCTAGCCATGGGTAAGTTATGCTGATAAACACATGTAGTTAGGACATGTGTTGGAGACTGAGGGATAGCTAAGCTGTCTTGGGATTATGGGCATATTTTTATAGGGACTTTATATCTCAATACATCTTTCACTGAGCCGCTTTCACATGGATAGTATTTTTGCATAGCAACAGCTGCTCTATTGTGACGAACATATGTTCAGGTGGATTTTTCTTCCCTACAACATTCTTTTCAGCTATCCTTATTGTGGGGGTCTTTTGATCCCGATTCCTTATACATATGTGTACAATATATGTAGGATATTGATTATATGCTTTTATCAGTCTTCTATGGTGATTGTGCTATAGGTTGCCTCTGTTGGGCTGCCCTGTTTTTTACAGTATACCATTGGTCTCTATGTGTGTATTTTTCATAGTTATGTGTATTTTAGAGATTTTCAATAATAAAATATATTTTCTCATATGTTGAATGTCTTGATCTATTAGACTCTTTGAGTCCATTTTTTTGTTTGTAGAGGATTATACTGTGTGGAATCACATGAATAATGAATGAGAATGGGCGGAGTCAACATAAAAGTGGGCTGGGCCTAATTTGCTGCGGCATGCTGCGCGTACGGCCCCACCAAAGTCAATTGCCCAGGGCCCCGCAAACCCTGGATCCGCCACTGACTAGGCCCAGGTAGCCCACTACCTCATGGAGGTAGCCACCGTGTTGAGGTATTCGTGTACTGCACAGACCTCTATCCTAACAAGCATTAGATCAAGTAAAGGGGTTTTGCAGACCCCCGAGTATAATGATCGGCAGACCGGGAGAGGTAATAAACATAAAAAATACAGTTACTTACCTCTCCACGATCCTGCCAGGCCTCCTTCCTGATGTCCTCTCTGACGTCTCTGATGTCACATGAACCCGGCCTGCGTCCCAGGTCATGTGACATCTGACGTCATTTCAGAAGAACGGCAGCGGAGAAGACAGCATAGGAGCTGGGGGACAGGTAAGAAACAGTAATTTTTTATGTTTTTATTCCCCCGGGTCTCCGATTATTATACTCTGGGGTCTGAAAAGACCCCAGAGTATAATAATCGTTTATGGGTGTCAACTATGGGATATAATAGTGTGTGCAGGGGCCAGTAAGGGACAAAATACTGTGTGCAGGGGCCAGTAAGGGACATAATAGTGTGTGCAGGGGCCAGTAAGGGACATAATAGTGTGTGCAGGGGCCACTATAGGGGATAATACTGTGTGCAGGGGCCACTAAGGGACATAATACTGTGTGCAGTGGCCACTATGGGGCATAATACTGTGTGCAGGGGCCACTAAGGGACATAATACTATGTGCAGGGGCCAGTAAGGGATATAATAGTGTGTGCAGGGGCCACTATGGGGGATAATACCGTGTACAGGGGCCACTAAGGGACATAATACTGTGTGCAGGGGCCACTATGGGGCATAATACTGTGTGCAGGGGCCACCAAGGGACATAATACTGTGTGCAGGGGCCAGTAAGGGACATAATACTGAGTGCAGGGGCAGTAAGGGACATAATAGTGTGTGCAGGGGCCCGTAAGGGACATAATACTGTGTGCAGGGGCCACTATGGGGGATAATACTGTGTGCAGGGGCCACCAAGGGACATAATACTGTGTGCAGGGGCCACCAAGGGACATAATACTGTGTGCAGGGGCCACTATGGGGCATAATACTGTGTGCAGGGGCCACTAAGGGACATAATACTATGTGCAGGGGCCAGTAAGGGACATACTAGTGTGTGCAGGGGCCACTATAGGGGATAATACCGTGTGCAGGGGCCACTAAGGGACATAATACTGTGTGCAGGGGCCACTGAGGGACATAATACTATGTGCAGGGGACAGTAAGGGACATAATAGTGTGTGCAGGGGCCACTATGGGGGATAATACCGTGTGCAGGGGCTACTAAGGGACATAATACTGTGTGAAGGGGCCACTATGGGGCATAATACTGTGTGCAGGGGCCACTAAGGGACATAATAGAGTGCGGAGGAAGGGGCTGGTCGAGGTCTTCGACATCGGTGTCAGTTGGGGGGGCATGTCTAAAGTTCGCCACGGGGCCCCGCCATTCCTAGTTGTACGTGCATCCAAAATAAAAAATGCATTCATAATTACACGCATCCTCCAATCCATTTCTGCACTGAGACAGCCTTACCTCTCTGTATAGAAAGCGGCTGCAGCTATGACGTTACATCACCTGGACCACTACAGTCAGTCACTGCTCTAAGCTGAGATGGGTGATTGTTTACAACGGTCTAGTCAACGCCAAGCATCTCTGTACACAATCTGGATAGTGACGAGGGAAGGATGCAGGTACAGCTGGGTTCACATCAGCATTTCAACTATGTTCGGGGTTTCCATCCCCAAATCCGCTAGAAAAATGCGGAGAGAAAAGTCTACTAAGCCTTAGCTGAGCTTTTCTGGCTTATATGAAGGGGTGAATCCAGTATCGTTCACAGTTGTATCATCAAAGCCTCAGAAATGATTTCCACATCACTAATTGTTCATTTTCTGTAAGTGGGTTATACTCAAAGGGTCATGGCTGCTAGATCCATGCTCATGCTACAGCAGTACTGAGTGCCCTATAACGTAAGGCCTTCATCTCCTCCATGGTCCCTACCATCATGTAGCTGCATCAGTCCCTACAGGAAACAAACCCATCATACAGTCAATAAATAGCGCCCTCGCTTTATAAAGTAATAGGAAATACAGACTATATAATGCACACCTCCCAACTTTGAAGAGTAGAAAGAGGGACAAAATGCGCACTGTGGCAAATTTAGCTCCGCCCATTCTCATTATAATATTATCATTCTTATTATAATTTTTCATGTGTCCTCACACAGTATAATCCTCCTACAGTCACCCTTAAATTATATGTCTCAGGGGCCACATGGTGGCTCAGTGGTTAGCTCTGTAGCCTTGCAGCGCTGGAGTCCTGGTGTTCAAATCCTGCCAAGGACGAAAAACCATCTGCAAGGAGTTTGTATGTTCTCCCCATGTTTGCATGGATTTCCATCCCATATTCCAAAGACATACTGATGGGGGGGGAAAAGTACATTGTGAGCTCTATGTGGGGCTCACAATCTACATAAAAAAAAAAAAAAATTATATGTCTGTAAGAGGTGCAGGTGACTGGCAACAAACTCACTCAGACAACGGAATAAAACAGGAACGGCTTTACTTGTTATGATTCTTGAACACAGCAACAGGCTCTTGAACTATTGCAACAGGTAAATCATATACAGGAGGGACATAGTCTCTATAAGAACTTGGGTATGTAAAGGAGGGGTATAGTTACAGCTTTAGTGGCACTGTGTCACTTGTTACAGTCTCTCAATGTGCTTTGCTTACTGATCCTGCTGGAGGGCACTGGATTCCTCTGGGGCTCATGCTCTGACTCTCCAAGGTAGTACCTTTCTCCTTATTGCAGTGGGGAAGCTGGCTGCACACTTCTGTGTCTTTTCTGCACTTCTATCACGTGCTCTGCACTACAGTTACTTGCACTGCTCTGTGTTGCTCTCCTTCTTCAGTGTTTACTTCAGCACTGCTGTGCTTCACTGGGCTGTTCTGCTTGGCTCTGGTCACTGTATGACAGCACTGTCGCTTTCTGTTGGCAGACACTGCTTCTGCTCTCCAGCACTGCAGTCTTCTTCCCCTCGAAACACTGTGTGTCCTCCACTTCCTGTGCCCCCAGCTTCCACTTTCCCAGGTCACTCTATTGTCTCTAGCTGAGAACTGGCTCCCTCTGCTGGATTGGGATGATTGCAGCAAGCCTCCATGTTCTAACAATGCAGCCGTACCTCCTGACATTACATGTCCCCCCTCTATCTCTCCCACAGTTTCATATAACCCCTTCATCTGCCCCCAGTTTCATATCCCCCATCTCTGCCCACAGTTTCATGCTGTTCTCACCCCTTCATCTGCCCAAGTGTCATGCCGTTCTCCCCCCCCCCCTCGTCTGCCCTAGTGTCATGCAACCCCCCGCCTTCATCTGCCCACAGTTTCATGGGCCCCCTTCTTTATGTTCCACAAAACACTTATACTCACCTTCCAACGCTCCCCCACAACTCTCTGCGCAGTCTCACTCGCATAGTTGTAGGCGCGATGTCACGTCATCACATCGCGCCTACACATGCAAGAGCCGGAGCGCAGCGTTAAAGCAGGAGCTGAGCTGTGACAGCTCCTGCTTTAATCTCCTGTGTATTCAGCTCATCGGTGTCCTCAACTAAGCGTTTCTGCAACTATAATTGACATGCTGCGTTTTTCAAAAACGCAGCTTTTCCGCATTTTTTTTTTTCCGCAGTGTGGGGCTAGGATTAGACAAAATTTCATTCACTATGCTGGTACTGTAAAACGCAGTGTTTTTTTTCGCTGCGTTTCCGCAATGCCCAAGAACGCTGCGTTTCTACCAAGTGGGGCCTTAGCCTAAGGGAAGAAAATCTGCAGATAAAAACGCGATGGAAAAATGCTGCGGAAAAAACTTAATGAATTTGCTGCGTTTCACTATATGAGGCCTAATTAGCCTAAAACCAGCAATTGTAGCTTATAAACCAGGTTCAGGCTGAGGCCCCACGTTGCGTAAACGCAGCTTTTTTAGTTGCAGATTTTGTTGTGTTTTTTTCAGCCAAAGGCAGGAGTGCATTGGGCAGAAGGGAGAAGTGGTCATTCCTAGGTCTGGCTCAAAACAACACAGCAAAATCTGCAACAAAAGAAGCTGTGTTTCCGCAACGTGGGGCCTCAGACTGGGTTTTTGGGACGGATTTTGACGCGGAATCAGCGTAAGAATCCAGCTCAAAAAAACGCCTCCCATTGAATTGAACGGTTTCCTTTTTCCGCAGTTTGTTCCTGTTTGCAGAAAAAAGAAGCAACCTACCCTTTCTTAAGGCAGAATCCGCCGCGTGACACTCCATCTGTCTAGGCCCATACATTTGGGCCTAATCTGGAGCGGAATGCCGTGACTGGATGCCGGTGCGCTGCATGCACTGCACTGGCATTCAGTCATGGCTAGCTGTTTTTTGGACCGGATTCTGAGGCGACCTCCGCCTCAAAATCTGGTCCAAATAACCCCCCGAGTGAACCCGTCCTTAGTGTCCAGAGTCTTGGACTCTATAACTTGTTAGTAGAATGGCTGCTTAATGCTGCTTCTTATTCTTATGCAGATAAGTCAAGACCCCATGCCTTGTGGGACTGAGTTTGTAGCAAAATGCCCTAAGATGTTTTTGGTGCTGACAGACTCCATTTAATAAGACGAATTTACCACATTTTGTAGCTGTCTGTCAAAAGTTTACCCTGTCTACCTAATAGACATCACTAGTAAATGTGGGCCTATGTACCTTGAAACAGGCCTAAAACATAGAAGTCTCCTGATGAGAGGTACGTCTCACCACTGACGATGAAGAGCGTATCAGGCGTTGTACAAACCACAGAAAAGTAAGAATAAAACATCACTAGAATTTATTTTTTTTACATATTGTACATTTTATACATAATTACAGATTTTCAAATAAAATATAAATCTAAAAATTACAGAAATGGAACATAAATGGGGCAAGATAAAAAAAAAATCTTTCAAGAATTTTCATTAGGAACAAATCATTAAGAAACACAAACCAAAATGAATCAATGTGAAATGTGGGTTTGGAAAGCAAATACAATACACAAGAACAGCAAACTGTATAAACTTCAACCAAAGACGTTCTCCTTTAAAAATGGACAGGAAAAAAAAGGATCTTTTTACCTAAACATGAGATGATTGTTGGCGGATCTGATATCTAGGATGTCTGCCAGCTAAGCCCAGGTAAGAAGTATAACAAACATGAATCTGGGGGCAGAGATGGGGGGACATGAATCTGGGGGCAGAGATGGGGGGACATGAAACTGGGGGCAGAGATGGGGGACGACGACATGAAACTGGGGGGAGAGATGGGGGGACATGAAACTGGGGGCAGAGATGGGGGGACATGAAACTGGGGGCAGATAAAGGGGTTATATGAAACTGGGAGAGATGGAGGGGGGGAATATAATTTACAGGTGACTATAGGAGGATTATAATGTGTGGGGGCACATGAAAAAATGAATGGGAATGAACGGAGTCAACATAAAAGTGGGCGGAGCTAAGTTTGGCACGCACGCCGCATATTTTGTCCCTCTTTCAGGTTTTCAAAAGTTGGGAGGTATGTTTGTATTCGGTAGGCAGGCGCCAGATGGCACACGGAGGTTCATAAACCTTGTTCAGAAAGCCGAAAGAGATGGTGCGCCTTCTTTGCTTCTGGCTTTGGATGCTGAGAAGGCTTTTGATAGGGTCCACTGGGATTACTTAGACAGCCTTTTGGATAAGTTTGGTATGGGGTCAGTCTTTAAATCTGCTATTCTGGCTCTGTACTCCCACCCGTCGGCTCGGGTGCTCTCATCGGGCTTCTTGTCTGAGCCCTTTTGGATCTCGAATGGTACCCGCCAGGGTTGTCCTCTTTCCCCTATTATCTTTGCGCTGGTGATGGAACCCCTGGCGGAGTCCATTCGGACGGCGGATAATATTGAGGGTATTACTGTGGGCCGCCAGCAACATAAAATTGGTTTATATGCTGATGATGTTATACTTGCCCTGACTTCCCCTGGTTCTTCCTTGAGTGCTGCTACGGAGGTTCTAAAGAGATTTGGTGAAGTTTCTTATTATAAGGTAAATTCCTCCAAATCACAGATATTGCCTGTTATCATCTCTCCCTCGTTGAGACGGGATCTCAGTTCTCAATTCCCTTACCAATGGAATGACTCCCATATAGCTTATCTTGGTATCTCCCTGACGGCCCCTAGTTCTGATCTGTTCTCTGCTAATTATATCCCCCTTCTGACCAAAATCACTTCTCTCCTTGCCTCCTTCTCACAACCGATGTTGTCTTGGGCTAGCAGAATTGCCATTGTCAAAATGATGGTGTTACCCTTAATTTTGTATATGTTTCGTACAGTCGCCATCCCCCTCCCTGACTCATATTTTACTAAGCTTCAGTCTATTCTTTCCAACTACATTTGGGAGGGTAAGAGATCCAGGGTCCGACTTAAGGTGATGACGCGCCCTTGGTCCCATGGGGGTGCGGGTGTCCCGGATGTTAGAAAATATTATATGGCATCTATCCTTGATCAACTTAAGGTCGGGTGGGATGAGACTTCTAAATGGCGTTGGGCCGAAATCGAGGAAAGCCTTCTAGATGCCCCGCTTATGAGTATTTTACGCCCTAAGGATTTGAGCCCACCCATCACTTCCCCCCCTTACTGAGTATTAGGGCCTCAGTGTCTGCTTGTTACTTTTTGTCATACACCTCCAGGGAAGACCTGGTCCCTTTGTCAAAGCTACCCATATTATATTTGACCTCTTTTCTCCCCCAGCTGCGACTCCGTGGATGGGTCTCTAGGGGCCTCTATAAAGTGGCTCATCTGTATACTGATGACGGGTTTAAGTCGTTCTCCATGTTACAGGAAGAGTTCTAGCTCCCTAAAACGGACTTCTTTAAATATTTGCAGTTGCGTCATTTCTTTCAATCCTACGAGCCCTCTAGATTAACCTTTCCTAGGCTAGCCTTAAAACTGTGGAATAGGTCCTCGCCTGTTAGAGGTGGGTTATCTGTGTTTTACGGCTTTTTCTCTGTCCCCCCCGGAGCGGGTCAAGCCTCTTCACCTGCTCCGTTGGGAAGCGGATCTTGCCAGAACCATCCCTCTGTCGGACTGGTATACGGCAGCTGGGTTTGTTAAGCGCGTATCTAAAGGGGCGGCACATTGGGAAACGGCTTTGAAAATTATGCTGAGGTGGTATAGGACTCCGACCCAAATGGCGCATATTGATTCTTCTTGTTCCAGACTCTGCTGGAGGGGGTGCGGCCAAGTAGGTTCATTCTTGCATTTGTGGTGGGACTGCCCACCGGTTCGAGCCTTCTGGATAGCGGTATTTCATTTCATGTCCACCATAGCTGGTTTTGATATTAGTCCTTCTCCTGGTCTCGCCCTTTGTTTCTTAGATGTTGGTAGTTTTCCCCCAGAGATGCAGGTCATTCTGGGTCAGATCGTGCTCGCAGCTCG
The DNA here is from genome assembly GCF_031893055.1 of Leptodactylus fuscus. NCBI lineage: Eukaryota > Metazoa > Chordata > Amphibia > Anura > Leptodactylidae > Leptodactylus > Leptodactylus fuscus. The sequence continues at coordinate 56,328,307 of NC_134265.1, forward strand.
GGCCATGATTGCTCGTCAGTGGAAGTCCGCTCTTTGTTTGACCTTAGCTGAATTATTTCACCATGTGAACTTGGCATGCACTTTGGAACGTCTGTTGTCCAACAAAAACCATACTTACGCCAAGTTTCGATCCCAGTGGTCTCTTTGGATTTCGTATCTTGAGTCTAATAAGGGTGTTCTTTCTCCTCGGCCTCAGGCTGCTCCCATGGGGACCCCTTGATCACTATCAGCCTACTATGTTGCTATCCCAGGTGGCTTTATTTTATTTTATTTTCTTATTTTATTTTTTGGATGTATTTTGTGTTTCTTTGGTATTGTATTCAGGTATGTGGCTATGTTGTTTATGTCATTGTTTGGTTTTCTCGTTCTTTTCTGTTCCTATTCCGTCTCCCCTATTTTTCTTTTTCCTTTTCTGTTCCTCTCTGGTTGTGTTCCCCTTTTCATTCCTTTCCTGCCTTCTCGTAGAATTGGTGTCTTTGTAGCGTTTGTATATCTGGTCCTTTGGTCTTTGTTTGTTTGGTCACGTTTGTGTCATCCATGTATTTGGGTTGCAGCCCGAAGTTCCAGTTTGCAATTCCTATTCTACTGATGCCGATTCTTCTTATGTTTGTAATTGCTTTTTTATTGTATTGTAAAAGTTTTCTTCTTTTCAATAAAAATCATATTTAAAATAAAAATAAAAGTTGGGAGGTATGCTGTGACATCACAATGGGTGTAGAATGTGTAAAGTTCTCAGTGTCGGCCATCTTGTGTCACTAGAGCTTGACAGCTTGAAGAAGACAGACAATCAGGTAAGTAGCTCTTCACTTAGTGCTGACTCCTTCACACATTGTGTTGTTGGGCAGAGGAGGGAGGATCGGAAATTTAGGATTGTTCCATCAACACTGCCAACATCTCAGCTAGACCTCTGCATAACGTGATTCTTGCTGTGATTGTCCGGACAATTCTTTGCCAGACAGACAATTCTTAGGAATGTTCTTCAGCCTTATTCTATGAACATGAGCACACCCGGGGAATGGGTATTTACCCCTACAAAATATGAATAACACATATGATAAAAATATTACAGCCCTCAAAACCGCACATACAAAAAAAAACTAAAATGTGTCTGGTCTTGGACCAGAAATTGGCCCAGTACTGAAGTGGTTAATAGCCCCCTGCATATTACTACTGCCACCCAAGTGCTGGTGTGAGTACTGCAACTCCGACCCATTCACTTGAGAGCAACAATAATGCAGAGAACATGTGTAAGGGTCTTCACGTACACTATAAAGAAAGCGGGTACCCATGGAAACCCACATACCCAATAGACTATAACGGGGGTCTGTTGGGTTTCGGCCTGAAAAGGACAGAAAATGCGGAGAGAAAAGCTCTGATTGCAGCGTTTTTTCTCCGCATTTTTAAGCGTGTTCATGGACGGAAACCCCGAATAGAGTTCCAGCGCTAGTGTGAACCTAGCCTTAGTTATAAAGCATGGAGAACTGAGCAGATGTTACAATGTAAAATGAATAGACGAATTGGTGTTTCACATTTCACTCCTCATAAAGGGTTAATACCAGGGAATGAGTTAGTAACATGTATATTATACTGCAATAAGCAAGACCTCATACAGCAATGTCTATAGAGATAGGCCTTAGTGCTAAAACACTGGTTGGTACTTAAGGGGTTAAATCCTCAGGCTGCATGAGTCACCATGGTAACTGCAGCCACAGCCAATAGGATTGCAGGACAGGAATTTGAAAATTCAGTTGTCTGCAGTCAGTTAGTAGATGAGAGAAGACGGACGTGCACATGCCCACTCTGCAGCCAGGAGGACTCTGGTAAGTGACCGGGATCTGATCCTTATACTGAAGATCTTAAGACATGACCGATCATTACACAGACTGTATTACAGGTAACACTAGGGGGCGACTGTTACTAACTGACCAGTATTAGTCTCTGTTCACATGAGCTTCTCTCCAGTAACGAACAGTGCCCCCCCCCCCCCTGGCTGACACCGACGCCGAAGACCTCGACTGACCCCTCCTATGCATTCCTGCGCGCTCTATTATGCCCCATAGTGGCCCCCGCACCCAGTATTATGTCACTCAATGGCCCCTCCACACAGTATTATGTCCCATAGTGGCCCCTGCACACAGTATTATCCCTCATAGTGGCCCCTACACACAGTATTATCCCCCATAGTGGTCCCTGCACACAGTATTATCCCCCATAGTGGCCCCTGCACACAGTATTATCCCCCATACTGGCCCCTACACACAGTATTATCCCCCATAGTGGTCCCTGCACACAGTATTATCCCCCATAGTGACCCCTGCACACAGTATTATCCCCCATAGTGGCCCCTGCACACAGTATTATCCCCCATAGTGGCCCCTGCACACAGTATTATCCCCCATAGTGGCCCCTGTACACAGTATTATCCCCAATAGTGGCCCCTGCACACTGTATTATGCCCCATAGTGGCTCCTGCACACAGTATTATCCCCAATAGTGGCCCCTGCACACAGTATTATCCCCAATAGTGGCCCCTGCACACAATATTATCCCCCATAGTGGCCCCTCCACACAGTATTATCCCCCATAGTGGCTCCTGCACACAGTATTATCCCCCATAGTGGCCCCTCCACACAGTATTATGTCCCATAGTGGCCCCTGCACACAGTATTATCCCCCATAGTGGCCCCTGCATACACTATTATGCCCCATAATGGCCCCTGCACACAGTATTATCCCCCATAGTGGCCCCTGCAGACAGTATTATCCCTCAGTGGGCCCTCCACAGAGTATTATCTCCCATAGTGGCCCCTGCACACAGTATTATCCCCCATAGTGGCCCCTGCACACACTATTATGCCCCATAATGGCCTCTGCACACAGTATTATCCCCCATAGTGGCCCCTGCACACAGTATTATGTCCCATAGTGGCCCCTTCACACAGTATTATCCCCCATAGTGGCCCCTGCACACACTATTATGCCCCATAATGGCCCCTGCACACAGTATTATCCCCCATAGTGGCCCCTGCACACAGTATTATCCCCCATAGTGGCCCCTGCACACAGTATTATCCCCCATAGTGGCCCCTGCACACAGTATTATCCCCCATAGTGGCCCCTGCACACAGTATTATCCCCCATAGTGGCCCCTGCACACACTATTATGCCCCATAATGGCCCCTGCACACAGTATTATCCCCCATAGTGGCCCCTGCACACAGTATTATCCCCCATAGTGGCCCCTGCACACAGTATTATCCCCCATAGTGGCCCCTGCACACAGTATTATCCCCCATAGTGGCCCCTGCACACAGTATTATCCCCCATAGTGGCCCCTGCACACAGTATTATCCCCCATAGTGGCCCCTGCACACACTATTATGCCCCATAATGGCCCCTGCACACAGTATTATCCCCCATAGTGGCCCCTGCACACAGTATTATCCCCCATAGTGGCCCCTGCAGACAGTATTATCCCTCAGTGGCCCCTCCACAGAGTATTATCTCCCATAGTGGCCCCTGCACACAGTATTATCCCCCATAGTGGCCCCTGCACACACTATTATGCTCCATAATGGCCCCTGCACACAGTATTATCCCCCATAGTGGCCCCTGCACACAGTATTATCCCCCATAGTGGCCCCTGCAAACACTATTATGCCCCATAATGGCCCCTGCACACAGTATTATCCCCCATAGTGGCCCCTGCACACAGTATTATCCCCCATAGTGGCCCCTGCAGACAGTATTATCCCTCAGTGGCCCCTCCACAGAGTATTATCCCCCATAGTGGCCCTTGCACACAGTATTATTCCCCATAGTGGCCCCTGCACGCAGTATTATCCCCCATAGTGGCCGCTCCACACAGTATTATCCCCCATAGCGGCTCCTGCACACAGTATTATACCCCATAGTGGCCTCTGCACACAGTATTATCCCCCATAGTGGTCCCTGCACACAGTATTATACCCCATAGTGGTCCCTGCACACAGTATTATACCCCATAGTGGTCCTTGCACACAGTATTATCCCCCATAGTGGCCCCTGCACACACTATTATGTCCCACTGTGGACACCCATAAACAATTATTATACTCTGTCTCTCTATCATTTATATAACAAATAAGAGACATTTCCATTAATATTTCAGTCATTTTTAATACGATTTCTTCCCCTGTCCAGTAACATGAGTTGTCATCAGTTATCTCCGCTCAGTCAGGTTTAGGATGTTATAGGGCAGGCAGAAGAGCGCAGTCAGCTCTGCTATACTACATAGGTATAACAGTGAGAGCCTGACATCCTGATCTTATATTTCTACAATTATAACCAATGACATCTGTCCTGCCTTCTATTTCCATCCATTAGGAACACAAGTCTTAGTCTATCTTCATTTAGTACATGTGGTAGGAAATGCTCTCAGCACATACACCAAATATGTCTATGGGGGACAGATAAAGCATGGCTGCCGTATACTTGTAGTCATTTTATAGACAGTAGGATTATTTCTGCTGTGCAGCCAGCAGGTACTATGTACACTGTGCAATACGGATTTTTACAATGGTGGTTGATGGGTGATATATGTACCTGTGAGACACCCAGTTACAAGGGTTAGAGACAGCCACTAGATGTTTATATTAGAAGTATTTCTAGACATGTGTGTCACACAAATGCCACAAACGCAATGTGAACAGAGCCTTACCACTAGTCGTATGGCGCACATTTATAGCTTTTCTCCCTGTATTTGAATTATCTCTTCTATCATAGACTATTTGTAGCTGACTTACGGTACATGGTTTTATCTTTGCTGCTACACAGGACAATGAACAAGAATTGCATCAGAAGAGTCCAGGTAGTATATATGTAATATCTGTGTAAGTGGTGTCCAGTTTTGTATCAGGTATGTATATAAAAATTATGTGAATGGTATGTATGGTATGTATGGTATGCCGACAAAATTTAGAAGGCCACAATAGGCCCGAACAGGATGCCAAGGGTCAACGATGGTCGATGGAGAGGAGGAGTCGTCGATGGAGAGGAGGAGTCGTTGATGGAGAGGAGAAGAGGAGTCGTTGATGGAGAGGAGAAGAGGAGTCATTGAAGGAAAGGAGGAGTCACCACGATAGGCCCGAACAGGATGCCAAGGGTCAGCGATGGTCGATGGAGAGGAGGAGTTGTCGATGGAGAGGAGAAGAGGAGTTGTTGATGGAGAGGAGGAGTCATTGATGGAGAGGAGGAGGAGGAGGAGTCATTGATGGAGAGGAGGAGGAGTCGTCGTCGATGGAGAGGAGTAGAAGTACAAAAAGGAGAGGTAGGAGGTGAGGAGCAGTGGGCGGAGAAGAGTGGAAGAGTAGGAAAACAGGAGGGGTAGATGTAGAGGAGAAAAAGGTTACGAGGATAAGGGTTGAAGGGAAGGGCATTGAGGAGAAGGGATTGAGGGAAGGAGAGATATAAATAGATAAGGAGTAGGAGAAGAAGATGTGTAGCTGGAAAAGAAGAAGCGGAGAGGAGAAGTCTTCGATGGAGAGGAGGAGTGGAGAGTAGAGGTCGTCGATGAAGAGGAGAGGAGGAGTCGTCAGAAGAGAGGAGGAGTCGTCAATGAAGAGGAGTGGGGAGGAGGAGTTGTCGATGGAGAGGAGTGGTGAGAAGGAGTCGACGATAGAGAGGAGGAGAGGTCGTCGATGGAGAGGAGGAGTCGTCAATGGAGGAGAGGAGGAGTCATCGATGGAGAGGAGGAGTCAATGGAGAGGAGAGGTTGTTGATGGATAGGAGAAAAGGAGTCGTCAATGGAGAGGAGGAGTCATCGATGGAGTGGAGGAGAGGAGTCGTCAATGGAGTGGAGGAGTCGTCGATGGAGAGGAGAAGAGGAGAGGGGGAGTCGATTTAGAGGAAAGGGTGTCAACAGAGAGGAGGAGAGGAGTCGTTGTTGATGGAGAGGAGGAGAGGTCGTCAATGGAGAGGAGGAGTCGTCGATGGAGAGGAGAAGAGGAGTTGTTGATGGAGAGGAGGAGGAGTCGTCAATGGAGAGGAGGAGTCAATGGAGAGGAGAGGCTGTTGATGGATAGGAGAAAAGGAGTCGTCAATGGAGAGGAGAGGAGGAGTCATCGATGGAGTGGAGGAGAGGAGTCGTCGTCAATGGAGTGGAGGAGTCGTCGATGGAGGAGAGGGGAAGTCGATGGAGAGGAAAGGTTGTCGACAGAGAGGAGGAGAGGAGTCGTCGTTGATGGAGAGGAGGAGAGGTCATCGATGGAGAGGAGGAGTCGTCGATGGAGAGGAGAAGATGAGTTGTTGATGGAGAGGAGGAGGAGTCGTTGTTGATGGAGAGGAGTAGAAGTACAGAAAGGAGAGGTAGGAGGTGAGGAGCAGTGGGCGGAGAAGAGTGGAAGAGTAGGAAAACAGGAGGGGTAGATGTAGAGGAGAAAAAGGTTACGAGGATAAGGGTTGAAGGGAAGGGCATTGAGGAGAAGGGATTGAGGGAAAGAGAGATATAAATAGATAAGGAGTAGGAGAAGAAGATGTGTAGCTGGAATAGAAGAAATGGAGAGGAGAAGTCTTCAATGGAGAGGAGGAGTGGAGAGTAGAGGTCGTCGATAAAGAGGAGCAGAGGAGTCGTCAGAAGAGAGAAGGAGTCGTCAATGAAGAGGAGTGGGGAGGAGGAGTCATCGATGGAGAGGAAGAGAGGAGAGGAGGAGTCGTCGATGGAGGGGAGTGGAGAAAAGGAGTCAACGATAGAGAGAAGGAGAGGTCGTCGGTGGAGAGGAGGAGTCGTAAATGGAGGAGAGGAGGAGTCATCGATGGAGAGGAGGAGTCAATGGAGAGGAGAGGTTGTCGATGGATAGGAGAAAAGGAGTCGTCAATGGAGAGGAGGAGTCATCGGTGGAGGAGAGGAGTCGTCAATGGAGAGGAGAAGAGGAGAGGGGGAGTCGATTTAGAGGAAAAGGTGTCAACAGAGAGGAGGAGAGGAGTCGTTGTTGATGGAGAGGAGGAGAGGTCGTCAATGGAGAGGAGGAGTCGTCGATGGAGAGGAGAAAAGGAGTTGTTGATGGAGAGGAGGAGTCAATGGAGAGGAGAGGCTGTTGATGGATAGGAGAAAAGGAGTCGTCAATGGAGAGGAGAGGAGGAGTCATCGATGGAGTGGAGGAGAGGAGTCGTCGTCAATGGAGTGGAGGAGTCGTCGATGGAGGAGAGGGGAAGTCGATGGAGAGGAAAGGTTGTCGACAGAGAGGAGGAGAGGAGTCGTCGTTGATGGAGAGGAGGAGAGGTCATCGATGGAGAGGAGGAGTCGTTGATGGAGAGGAGAAGAGGAGTTGTTGATGGAGAGGAGGAGTCATTGATGGAGAGGAGGAGGAGTCGTTGTTGATGGAGAGGAGTAGAAGTACAGAAAGGAGAGGTAGGAGGTGAGGAGCAGTGGGCGGAGAAGAGTGGAAGAGTAGGAAAACAGGAGGGGTAGATGTAGAGGAGAAAAAGGTTACGAGGATAAGGGTTGAAGGGAAGGGCATTGAGGAGAAGGGATTGAGGGAAAGAGAGATATAAATAGATAAGGAGTAGGAGAAGAAGATGTGTAGCTGGAATAGAAGAAGTGGAGAGGAGAAATCTTCGATGGAGAGGAGGAGTGGAGAGTAGAGGTCGTCGATAAAGAGGAGCAGAGGAGTCGTCAGAAGAGAGGAGTCGTCAATGAAGAGGAGTGGGGAGGAGGAGTCATCAATGGAGAGGAAGAGAGGAGAGGAGGAGTCGTCGATGGAGAGGAGTGGAGAGAAGGAGTCAACGATAGAGAGAAGGAGAGGTCGTCGGTGGAGAGGAGGAGTCGTCAATGGAGGAGAGGAGGAGTCATCGATGGAGAGGAGGAGTCAATGGAGTGGAGAGGCTTCTGATGGATAGGAGAAAAGGAGTCGTCAATGGAGAGGAGAGGAGGAGTCATCGATGGATTGGAGGAGAGGAGTCGTCGTCAATGGAGTGGAGGAGTCGTCGATGGAGAAGAGGAGAGGGGGAGTCGATGGAGAGGAAAGGTTGTCGACAGAGAGGAGGAGAGGAGTCGTCGTTGATGGAGAGGAGGAGAGGTCATCGATGGAGAGGAGAAGAGGAGTTGTTGATGGAGAGGAGGAGTCATTGATGGAGAGGAGGAGGAGGAGTCGTCGATGGAGAGGAGTTGAAGTACAGAAAGGAGAGGTAGGAGGTAAGGAGCAGTGGGCAGAGAAGAGTGGAAGAGTAGGAAAACAGGAGGGGTAGATATAGAGGAGAAAAAGGTTACGAGGATAAGGGTTGAAGGGAAGGGCATTGAGGAGAAGGGATTGAGGGAAAGAGAGATAGAAATAGATAAGGAGTAGGAGAAGAAGATGTGTAGCTGGAAAAGAAGAAGCGGAGAGGAGAAGTCTTCGATGGAGAGGAGGAGTGGAGAGTAGAGGTCGTCGATGGAGAGGAAGAGAGAAGAGGAGGAGTCGTCCATGGAGAGGAATGGAGAGAAGGAGTCGACGATAGAGAGGAGGAGAGGTTGTCGATGGAGAGGAGGAGTCGTCAATGGAGGAGAGGAGGAGTCATCGATGGAGAGGAGGAGTCAATGGAGAGGAGAGGCTGTTGATGGATAGGAGAAAAGGAGTTGTCAATGGAGAGGGGAGGAGGAGTCATCAATGGAGTGGAGGATAGGAGTCATCGTCAATGGAATGGAGGAGTCATCGATGGAGAAGAGGAGAGGGAGAGTCGATGGAGAGGAAAGGTTGTCGACAGACAGGAGGAGAGGAGTCGTTGATGGAGAGGAGGAGAGGTCATCGAGGAGGAGTGGAGAGTAGAGGTCGTCGATGAAGAGGAGAGGAGGAGTCATCAATGAAGAGGAGTGGGCAGGAGGAGTCATCGATGGAGTGGAAGAGAGAAGAGGAGGAGTCGTCGATGGAGAGGAGAAGAGGAATTGTTGATGGAGAGCAGGAGTCATTGATGGAGAGGAGGAGGAGTCGTCGTTGATGGAGAGGAGTAGAAGTACAGAAAGGAGAGGTAGGAGGTGAGGAGCAGTGGGCGGGGAAGAGTAGGAAAACAGGAGGGGTAGATGTAGAGGAGAAAAAGGTTACGAGGATAAGGGTTGAAGGGAAGGGCATTGAGGAGAAGGGATTGAGGGAAAGTGAGATAGAAATAGATAAGGAGTAGGAGAAGAAGATGTGTAGCTGGAAAAGAAGAAGCGGAGAGGAGAAGTCTTCGATGGAGAGGAGGAGTGGAGAGTAGAGGTCGTCGATGAAGAGGAGAGGAGGAGTCGTCAATGAAGAGAAGTGGGGAGGAGGAGTCGTCGATGGAGAGGAAGAGAGGAGAGGAGGAGTCGTCGATGGAGAGGAGTGGAGAGAAGGAGGCGACGATAGAGAGGAGGAGAGGTCGTCGATGGAGAGGAGGAGTCGTCAATGGAGGAGAGGAGGAGTCATCAATGGAGAGGAGGAGTCAATGGAGAGGAGAGGTTGTCGATGGATAGGAGAAAAAGTCATCAATGGAGAGGAGAGGAGGAGTCATCGATGAAGTGGAGGAGAGGAGTCGTCGTAAATGGAGTGGAGGAGTCGTCGATGGAGAAGAGGAGAGGAGGAGTCGATGGAGAGGAAAGGTTGTCGACAGAGAGGAGGAGAGGAGTCGTCGTCGATGGAGAGGAGGAGTTGTCAATGGAGAGGAGGAAAGAGGAGGAGGAGTCGATGAATAGGAGGAGAAGAGAGGAAGAGTCGTCGATAAAGAGGAGAGGAAGAGGAGTCGATGGAGAGGAGGAGTTGTCGATGGAGAAGAAAGATTGTCGATGGAGAGGAGAAAACGATTCGTCAATGCAGAGGGAGAGAGGAGAGGAGGAGTCGTCGAGGGAGAGGAGTGGAGAGAAGGAGTCGACAATAGAGAGGAGGAGAGGTCGTCGATGGAGAGAAGGAGTTATCAATGGAGGAGAGGAGGAGTCATCGATGGAGAGGGGGAGTCAATGGAGAGGAGAGGTTGTCGATGGATAGGAGAAAAGGAGTCGTCAATGGAGAGGAGAGGAGGAGTCATCGATGGAGTGGAGGAGAGGAGTCGTCAATGGAGTGGAGGAGTCGTCGATGGAGAGGAGAGGGGGAGTTGATGGAGAGGAAAGGTTGTCGACAGAGAGGAGGAGAGGAGTCGATGTTGATGGAGAGGAGGAGAGGTCGTCGATGGAGAGGAGGAGTCATCAATGGAGTGGAGGATAGGAGTCATCGTCAATGGAATGGAGGAGTCATCGATGGAGAAGAGGAGAGGGAGAGTCGATGGAGAGGAAAGGTTGTCGACAGAGAGGAGGAGAGGAGTCGTCGTCGATGGAGAGGAGGAGAGGTCGTCGATGGAGAGGAGGAGTTGTCAATGGAGAGGAGGAAAGAGGAGGAGGAGTTGATGAATAGGAGGAGGAGAGAGGAAGAGTCGTCGATAAAGAGGAGAGGAAGAGGAGTCGATGGAGAGGAGGAGTTGTCGATGGAGAAGAAAGATTTTCGATGGAGAGGAGAAAACAATTCGTCAATGGAGAGGAATCGACATCGTTGGACATGCTTGACCCCATCAACTGCTTTTGTGGCTTTATTAAGATGGGTTCCTACACTAACACTTTACATATAGGGCAGGAGATAAACTTCTTAAAGACTCACTGTTACAGTACAGTTTCTAAGAACTTGATTTCAGAGAGCTTTTCTATAGGGGGAGGGTCAGCATGGGTCAATAATTAAAGTCTTAGTGTAGGGACCCATCTGAATGAGGTCGCCTTGACGTGGCAGATGGGCTCGCACAATTGAACAAACTGTGCGCCAAGAACCTCACATTTAAGTTAGCAAATAGAATTTACAAAATTCACACAAGAAGGGGAAAGGTATGCTATGGACGTTCATTGCAATGCAATTATGAATGTGACCTCTTCTAGTCGTGTAACTATGTAAAACTAGCATCAACAACCTAATACAAGTAATAACGTAGTGCTGTTAAATTCTGAACATTCATAGACTGATAAAAGAACTAAACACCAGTTCCACCTATTTCTAGTGTCAAGATCTGGGGTGATTGGCACAGACACAGACTCCAAGATGTCAGTCCAAAGTGTAGAGTTTTATTCACTCCAACAGTCAGTGGTACATGCAGCAGCAAAGTAAAGTATAAAATAAAAACCTGCCTGTCTGGGCTCTAACTAAACAAAAGTTGGTTGCCTCACCTATAATAATAACCAGTTTGAATCGTCCTCCTCCTAGGGAGTCTGCTAGGAGAGCATATAAGCCTGCGGTCACACTAGCGTTCTGTGACCATTTGGTTACTCCATCCCTTATTCCACCTAAAATATGTGGAGGATACAAGCAGGACTTTACTGTTCACCAATTTTAGGGAGAAACGCATTGGACCACATTCTGATTTATAGAGTTTGGGTAACCACTTTTTAAGCGGATAGGGTTTTCTGTGTTTCCACAAGCGGACCCAAAGAACGGGAACCCGAACGCTAGTGTGAACCTACAAACCTTACCAAACAAAACACATGATGATTTACCTCTAATACCTCTATACTAGGCCCAGGTAGCCCACTACCTCATGGAGGTAGCCACCGTGTTGAGGTATTTCTGTACTGCACAGACCTCTATTATAACAAGCATCAGATCAAGTAAAGGGTTTTTTTCGGCCAATTTTTTATACTGATAATCTATCCAATGGACAGGACATCAGTATGCCAGTATATAATCGGTCAGGGTTATACACCTGAACCCCACACAAATCAGCTGACTTAGCAGCTTTCTGGTGCCAGACGCTGCTTGTGGACAAGATTCTGCGCCACTCCTATTCAAGCAATAGGAGCTGTGCTGTAATTACCCATAACCATCACTATACAGTGGATGGCGCTGCTGTGCCAGTCCTATTACTTGAATAGTTAGTGGTGTTGCATTCTGTCCACGACCAGTTATCATCACATGGAGGCCGCTAGAACAGTCGGCCCCGATAGATTACATACTGATGTCCTATCCTGTCCCGACAGATCACATTCTGATGTCCAATGCTGTCGACAGGTCATCAGTATCAAAAATAAGTTTGTGGTTGGAAACCCCCTTTAGAATAGTTATTAAATAATAGTGTTTTCTGCCCGCAGTAATAAGTAATAAGTCCTCCTTATAATTCCCCCCCCCATATAGTACTTCCCCTAACCTTAATAATAAATTCTCCTTATATATAGACCCCTTATTACCGTTAATAATAGTTCTTCCATTATATATATATATATATATATATATATATGGTACTTATTTATAAGGAGGAACTATTATTATTAGTGGGGAGGATAATAAATCTCTAGTTTTATTAACTCCTTAACGACCTTGGACGTACAATTACGTCCTGGGTGTCTGGATAGCAAGCGGACGGCATCGGTAAGAGCTAACACCCTTTTCTGCAACCTCCCGTCGAAGCTCAACTCAGGTTTTAACCCCTTGGATACTGCAGTGCTGACTTGTTCTCAGCGGACAGCTTTTGTCTGCTGAGTATTTTGTTACATGCTCAGTATTGGACTGGCTTTTTTAGGAATGGCAGGTAGGTTTGGCAGTGGGACCTGTCATTCCACCCCCCTCCAGTCCACACATTGTGGATGTTTCTGCAGCATGTCAGCTGTTGTGGATTGTTCTCATCAGTGAGGTTTAAAAGGTCAACTCCAGCAGCAAGACTTAGGACAGAGCTGGGCTGCAGTCACACTTGTACCTTTCGATTTTGCTATTGAATCTGCTATTATAGGTGAGGTAACCTATTTATGTGTTTAGTCAGAGCCTAGATGGGCAGGTATTTATTGCTGCACTACCGTTTTGTTTTGAAAATAAAACTCTACTTTGGGTTTGGACTAAGGGCTAGTTCACAGGTGGTGACTCTCACCTCCATCTCCACCTTTGCAACTGGTACATATGTTCTAGGAGAGCTTTAGAGCTTCTTTTCTATCCAAAAAAAAAAAAAAAAAATGTACATTGTGAGCTCTATGTGGGGCTCAAAATCTACATAAAAAATAAATAAATTATATGTACCCCCTCCATCTCTCCCACAGTTTCATATAAACCCTTCATCTGCCCACAGTTTCATGCCGTTCCCCCCCTTCATCTGCCCACAGTTTCATGTCTCCTCATCTCTGCCCACAGTTTCATGCCGTTCTCCCCCCTTCATCTGCCCCCAGTGTCATACCGTTCTCCCCCCCTTCGTCTGTCCTAGTGTCATGCAACCCCCCGCCTTCATGTGCCCCCAGTTTCATGGGCCCCCTTCTTTATATTCCATAAAACACTTATACTCACCTTCCAACGCTCCCCCACAGCTCTCTGCGCAGTCTCACTCGCATAGTTGTAGGCGCGATGTCACATCATCACATCACGCCTACACATGCAAGAGCCGGAGTGCAGCGATAAAGCAGGAGCTGAGCTGTGACGGCTCCTGCTTTAATCGCCTGTGTATTCAGCTCATCGGTGTCCTCAACTCAGCATTTCCGCAACTATAATTGACATGCTGCGTTTTTGAAAAACGCACTTTTCCATAGGTTTTTTTTTCCGCAGTGTGGGGCTAGGATTAGACAAAATTGCATTCACTATAATGGTACTGTAAAATGCAGCGTTTTTTTTCGCTGCGTTTCCGCAATGCCCAAGAACACTGCGTTTCTACCAAGTGGGGCCTTAGCCTAAGGGAAGAAAATCTGCAGATAAAAACGCAATGGAAAAATACTGCGGAAAAAACTTAATGAATTTGCTGCGTTTCGCTACATGAGGCCTTATCAGCCTAAAACCAGCAATTGTAGCTTATAAACCAGGTTCAGGCTGAGGCCCCACGTTGCGTAATCGCAGCTTTTTTTGTTGCAGATTTTGTTGTGTTTTTTTTTCAGCCAAAGGCAGGAGTGCATTGGGCAGAAGGGAGAAGTGGTCGTTCCTATAGACGCAAAACAAAAGAAAAAATGCAGCCCACTTACTTGTGAATCTTCTTCTGCTCTCTTTAATGAGAGTTCTATGAAATCCCGTGGATCTCAGGACGGAGGAAGCACGGAATTCAACCCCACCGGCTATGGGTCATATTACAAAGGTATCCAATGAAATAAAAAATTCCAGCTTTCATCCACGGTCCTTATAAAACGTAGCGTTTATTCCAATATTAAAAAACATGTTCACAAGCAGTATCGTCTCGTAAGTATTTCCATCCCTTACATAGACTCGCTGACGCGTTTCGAAGACATATAGTCCTCTTAGTCGTAGCCTATCTTACTTTTACCCTAGGTGGCTATAAATACCTTCCGGTATAATCACCGCCATCTGTGGTGCCTGAGAACTACCATTAAAAACAAAATTAACCCCTTATGGATCCTAAAAACCACATATGTCCTAGAATGGAGATTCATTATGACATTTACCATACATAAGTGTGTGTTAGTAACAATACAGACTCTATACTCATTCTTATTGCAGATACGAGAAGATATGCTAGTGCGAAAAAACACTTAAATAATAACAACGTTCAATTATCAAAACCATAACATGCTCAATATCCATACATATTGTATTCAGCAGTAGGGTGATGCACACAAAAGGAATATATTCGTATCTTTATATTTGCCTCCACTGTTCTATATATAGTTCACAGATTTCAAGTGTCAATTATTCAAGATCCCCGTCTGGGGTTAAAACCACTATCTTTGATAACACGGTCATATCAAGTGTGAAGGACGGATCATGTGACAAGGAAGCATTATAACAGGCCATAATGTATATACATAACAACTCCAATAACTCGGGGAGTTAAAACTTCCCAAATGATGGACCTAAAATGATGTATCCCCATTATACGTCGTTAATACTCAATTTTCTTCTATGCACTTCGTACAACCCTACTTTAAATTATGCGCATGCGCACTAACACTATTTTTAGCGCATGCGCCCTAAAAAAGATGCTCGAAACTGTTATACCCCAATGCGCATGCGCATTAGAGAATCGAACCTTCAACTGGCATAATGCACCATAGGAAAAAACCCGGGACTACACTCATCAGAACTCATGAGCACCTATCCCCATATCTATACTGGTAAGTACTAATATGTGTAATCCAGATCGTTTCTGCGGTTTAGTCCATTTGGAAACCTAACATTTAGTTTTAAAATCCAAAAAGCCTCGCAGATTTTCAATTTGTGTCCCCAATTCCCTCCTCTCAGGGGTCTCATAACCTTCTCTATGATTTTAAAAGAAAAGAAGGATAAATCCCTTGAGTGTTCCGAAATAAAATGTCTGGACACTCCTGTTTTTTTATTTGAATTCGGATTACGTATACTCTGAAGGTGTTCCGAAATTCTAATTTTGGCAGACCTAGATGTGCATCCTATGTAGCTAAGATTACATGCATCACATGTAATCATGTAAATAACATATTCTGTTGTGCAATTGCAGAAACTTCTTATGTCATACTTCCTGACTCCTGATGCATCCGTAAATGTAGTGCCTTTCCTAGCATATTGACAGATTTGGCACCTACTGAGACCGCATCTATGGAAGCCCTTAAGGGATAACCATGTATCTTTATTTGCCTTGTTTTTTCCTTGTTCTATGTACATGCTAGGGGACAAATAACTACCTAAAGATTGCCCTCGCTTGGCCACAAAATTGCAGCCTTCCGACAAAATGGATCTCAATTTATCATCCTGGTTTAATATGGATAGATTTTTTTTGATGATGTCCACAATTTCTCCATATTCATCACTAAATCTAGTTGTGAAATACACTCCTTTTCCTATTTTCTTTTGTTTTTTTCTGATATAAGAGAGCTGCCCTCTCCTTCTTTGAGACAATGTTTTTGCCCCTGTCGGTCATCCATTTGGTATAACCCCGATCTCGTAATCTTTTCGTTACCTCCTGGGCTTGAGTTTCATAAGTTCTGTTGTCTGTGCAAGCTCTCTTTATCCTGGTGTATTCCCCTACAGGTAGAGATCGTATAGTATGCTTGGGATGGGAGCTGCTTGCATGCAGCAAGGTATTTCCCGACATTTCCTTACGTATGTACTAGTAATAACCCTACCTTCCGATGCCACTCCTGTGAGTGTAACATCCAGAAAGTTGATACTTTCTGGTTCTATTTCATATGTAAATTTGAGACCATGTGGATTATCATTGATGTACTTGATAAAGTCTGATATGATTTCATTGTCTCCTGTCCATACTATAAGCGTGTCATCAATGAACCTCCCATACCATTCAATGTTCCTTCTGTACGGGTTATTACTGCATAGAATGAATTCTTCCTCCCACCAGGAGACCACCAAATTTGCTAAAGATGGGGAGAATTTGGCCCCCATTGGTGCCCCACAAGTTTGGATGTAATACTGGCCATTAAAGAAAAAATAGTTATGACTCAATAAATATTCTATCACTTCCACTATGAATTGGCACTGAATTAGGGGGCAAACTAGAGTATTTCTTTAGATGATGTGTTACTGCATGGATGGCGACATCGTGGGGAATGGACGAGTACAAAGCGACAATGTCACAGGAGAGCCAGGTGTGCCCCCTCCTCCACTCAAACGAATCAAAAAACCCCAGCACCTCTTTGGTGTCCCTTAGATATCCGGGACACCTAGTTACCAACGGTTGAAGAATTTGGTCAACCCATTGACATATTTTCTCGTTAAGGGAGTTGATTCCTGAAATGATAGGTCTAAGTGGAGGAGGGAGCACACCTTTGTGGACCTTTGGGAGCCCATAAAATATGGGCACTATTGGGAATTGGTTTTTCAAAAAATTTACTTCCCTTTCCGAAAACATGCCCACTGTAACCCCCTCCATCAATAATCTGTCTAGTATTCATGAAAAATCCATAGTTGGATCACATGATATCTGTCTGTATGTTTTAGTGTCATGTATGATGTTATAAACTGAATCCACGTAATCTTTAGTATTCAAGACCACAATAAGACCCCCTTTGTCCGCCATTTTTTATTTCATTGGATACCTTCGTGGTCATTCCTAGGTTTGGCTCAAAACAACGCAGCAAAATCTGCAACAAAAGCAAAAGAAGCTGCATAATCAGCGTAAGAATCCAGCTCAAAAAAACGCCTCCCATTGAATTGAACGGTTTCCTTTTTCCGCAGTTTGTTCCTGTTTGCAGAAAAAAGAAGCAACCTACCCTTTCTTGAGGCGGAATCTGCCGCGCGACACTCCCTCTGACTAGGCCCATACATTTGGGCCTAATCTGGAGCGGAATGCCGTGACTGGATGCCGGTGCGCTGCATGCACTGCACTGGCATTCAGTCATGGCTAGCTGTTTTTTGGACCGGATTCTGAGGCGACCTCCGCCTCAAAATCCGGTCCAAATAACCCCCCGAGTGAACCCGTCCTTAGTGTCCAGAGTCTTGGACTCTATAACTTGTTAGTAGAATGGCTGCTTAAAAGCTGCTTCTTATTCTTATGCAGATAAGTCAAGACCCCATGCCTTGTGGGACTGAGTTTGGAGCAAAATGCCCTAAGATGTTTTTAGTGCTGACAGACTCCCTTTAAAAAGACGAATTTACCACATTTTGTAGCTGTCTGTCAAAAGTTTACCCTGTCTACCTAATAGACATCACTAGTAAATGTGGGCCTATGTACCTTGAAACAGGCCTAAAACATAGAAGTCTCCTGATGAGAGGTACGTCTCACCACTGACGATGAAGAGCGTATCAGGCGTTGTACAAACCACAGAAAAGTAAGAATAAAACATCACTAGAATTTATTTTTTTTACATATTGTACATTTTATACATAATTACAGATTTTCAAATAAAATATAAATCTAAAAATTACAGAAATGGAACATAAATGGGGCAAGATAAAAAAAAAATGACAAAATCTTTCAAGAATTTTCATTAGGAACAAATCATTAAGAAACACAAACCAAAATGAATCAATGTGAAATGTGGATTTGGAAAGCAAATACAATACACAATCCCCCCATCTCTGCCCCCAGATTCATGTCCCCCATCTCTGCCCCCAGATTCATGTCCCTCCATCTCTGCCCCCAGATTCATGTCCCCCCATCTCTGCCCCCAGATTCATGTCCCTCCATCTCTGCCCCCAGATTCATGTCCCCCCATCTCTGCCCCCAGATTCATGTCCCTCCATCTCTGCCCCAGATTCATTTTCCCCCATCTCTGCCCCCAGTTTCATGTCCCTCCATCTCTGCCCCCCAGATTCATGTCCCCCCATCTCTGCCCCCAGATTCATGTCCCCCCATCTCTGCCCCCAGATTCATGTCCCCCCATCTCTGCCCCCAGATTCATGTCCCTCCATTTCTGCCCCCAGATTCATGTCCCCCCATCTCTGCCCCCAGATTCATGTCCCCCCATCTCTGCCCCAGATTCATGTCCCCCATCTCTTCCCCCAGATTCATGTCCCCCCATCTCTGCCCCCAGATTCATGTCCCTCCATCTCTGCCCCCAGATTCATGTCCCCCCATCTCTGCCCCCAGATTCATGTCCCCCATCTCTGCCCCCAGATTCATGTCCCTCCATCTCTGCCCCCAGATTCATGTCCCCCATCTCTGCCCCCAGATTCCTGTCCGCCCATCTCTGCCCCCAGATTCATGTCCCCCCATCTCTTCCCCCAGATTCATGTCCCTCCATTTCTGCCCCAGTGTCATGCCGTTCTCCCCCCTCCCTTCCTCTGCCCCCAGTGTCATGAGCCCCTTCATTCCACCTCAATGTTTAAAGAGGACCTTTCACCATTTTGCCCACAGGCAGTTCTATATACTGCCGGAAAGCTGACAGTGCGCTGAGTTCAGCACACTGTCGGCTTTCCCGATGTGGGCCCAGTGTGAAGAGCTTACGGTCCGGTACCGTAGCTCTTCTATGGTCAGAAGGGAGTTTCTGCCACTCAGTCAGAGACGTCCTTCTTCACAGCACAGCCAATCGCGCTGTGCTGTGAGAGCCGGGAGGAACGCCCCCTCCCTCTGCTCGCAGTACTCGTCCATAGACGAGCATTATCAGGGAGGGAGGGGGGAGTTCCTCCCGGCTCTCACAGCACAGCGCGATTGGCTGTGCTGTGAAGAAGGACGTCTCTGACTGAGCGTCAGAAACGCTCTTCTGACCATAGAAGAGCTACGGTACCGGACCGTAAGCTCTTCACACTGGGCCCACATCGGGAAAGCCGACAGTGTGCTGAACTCAGTGCACCGTCAGCTTTCCGGTAGTATATAGAACTGCCTGTGGGCAAAATGGTGAAAGGTCCGGATTCAACTCGGATCCGGCGTCCCTAGGCTTGTGCGGGCCACACAAAATTGTTCGGGGGGCCGCATGCGGCCCGCGGGCCGCAAGTTTGAGACCCCTGGCCTAAACCTATTGCTACATACTGTATGGAAAGTGAACAGCGTGGCTCCTAGAAATGTTACCATTACCTATAGCCGCGCTGTCCTGGAAGATCTGATCTGCAGAGGTCCTGGCTGTTGTGGACAGACCATCAATATTACAAAGATGGATAAACCCTTTAAAGATTTGTCCAGGAATTGGAGCGACCCATGTGCTGGGAGGGAGGTGTAAAATAAAAAAATAAATAAAAAGCGCCTTCACCTGTTCCTGTTGTTCCGTTGTCCGCTGCCAGTGTCCTTTCAGTCTCGCACCGATGCCTCCATGCTGGGAGTCCTGCACCTCATGGGACGACTGAAACCAATTAGGTCTCATTTCTGGAAATCCTGTATCCAACAGACACAGGCGGGGACAACGGAGTGCTGGGGACAAAAGCTCAATGAAAAACACTGTGGAAAAAATATATTGGGATTCACTGCAATTTTTTCCCACAATGTTTTTTTAGCTGCATCTCGCAGTTGCGCCTAATCCTTAAAGAAGACCTATCACGATCTGGGGCACATGAGGTTTAATACACCGCTAGAAAGCCAACAGTACGGTGAATTCAGCACACTATTGGCTTTCATGTTCTGTGCCGGTACCGTAGATCTTCATCGTCAGAAGAGCGTTCTGACAGTCAGTCAGGAATGGCCTTCCTCACGGTAGCGTCTATAGCGCTGTACTGTGTGAGGGGTCGTTGCTTACCAGCCAGTGATGACGCTGAGCGCCTATAGCGCTCTCACAGTACAGCACTATAGGCGCTGCTGTGAGGAAGGGCGTTCCGGACTGACTGTCAGAAATGCCCTTCTGACAGTGAAGAGCTACGGTACCAGCATCAATAGCTCTTCACTGGGGGCACAGAATGGGAAAGCCAAAAGTGCGCTTAAATCATCGCACTGTCAGCTCTCTAGCAGTGTATTAAACCGCAAGTGTCCCAGGAGGTGAAAGGTCCTCTTTACCATCTCAATATACTGTACACCACACTATAAGGATAAGGCCTAACACAGCGTCCCACAGCAAAAAAGTTTTTGCAGAAACTCCACAGAGGTTTCCGTTTCCGTACTCGTTTTGTACACGACACAGGACTGGGAGCAGAAAGCTTCATCCACTGTATAGTTGCCTGGCAGATTCACTGCAGCTCAGCTCCCATTGACTTCAAAAAGTGCTGAGATGCAGAGAAGGTGGCGACTGATATACAGTGGACAGAGCTTTCTGCTTCAGGCTCCGTATTGTGTACAGGACTGGTACCAGAAGTGGTTCCATACAGCTGATCGGTCTGAGGGCTGGGTGTCAGTCCCCTATAGATCAGGCATTTATAGCCTATCCTGACGATAAACCATAGAAAATTATACCTGGACAACCCCTTTAAATTTCCCCCCAAATGCCTCACACTTTAAAGAGGTCGTCCAGCATAATTTTTTTTTTTTTTTTTGTTTAGAATTAGTCCGGGGAGATGAAAAACAAAACACACATAAAAAAAACCACACTCATGTGTTCCCAGTGCTCCGGTCCTGCAGTTCTGCTGGTAGTTACATGCCAGACTGGACCGCACTGGGAGACACTGAGACAGGCAGACTTCCCCCTGCACACTCCGATCGGCAGTGTGCTTAAAAAAATAGAAAGTGTTTTTAAGGGCTCGTTCACATCTGCGCCCGGGGTCTCCGCTTTCAGGTTTCCGTTTCCTGCCCGAAACTGGGCAGAAGACGGAAACCTGCAGGCATTTTTCAAACCCATTCAAATGAATGGGTTTGAAAAGTGTGCGTCCGTGAGCACCTGTGAGCGTTTTGTGCTCACCGTGGTGAAACGTTTTGTTTTTTTTAACCAGACACAGAGTCGAACAAGCAGGACTTTGTGTCTGGTTTAAAAAAAGAAAAACGGTTTCACCGCAGAGAGCATAAAACGCTCACCGGCGCTCACAGCCGGACTCGAATCGACAGGTTTCCGTCTACTGCATGCAAAAGATGGAAGCCTCAGAATGGAGACCAGACGCTGGTGTGAACCCAGTGTTAGCTGTGTTTTGCTCAGTAGGGCCTAATCCTTAGTGGCCCCTGCACACAGTATTATCCCCCAGAGTGGCCCATGCACACAGTATTATGCCCCAGAGTGGCCCCTGCACGCAGTATTATGCCCCAGAGTGGCCCCTGCACACAGTATTATGCCCCAGAGTGGCCCCTGCACACAGTATTATGCCCCAGAGTGGCCCCTGCACACAGTATTATGCCCCAGAGTGGACCCTGCACACAGTATTATGCCCCATAGTGGCCCCTGCAGAGTATTATACCCCATAGTGGCCCCTGCACAGAGTATTATGTCCCTCAGTGGCCCCTGCACACTGTATTATGTCCCTCAGTGGCCCCTGCACACAGTATTATGCCCCAGAGTGGCCCCTGCACACAGTATTATGCCCCATAGTGGCCCCTGCAGAGTATTACACCCCATAGTGGCCCCTGCACAGAGTATTATGTCCCTCAGTGGCCCTTGCACACAGAATTATGCATCACAGTGGACTTCCCGAAAAGGGAAGATGTGAACCGGGCCTAATACATATAACATACATTGATACACATACATTCATATACATACACACACACAAACCAATCTACATATATACAGGACTCACACAGTATATCAGACACTTTACATAAATATACACACATTAAATATACATATTTTACCCCAAAAATGTACTTATCCGCCAGAGTGGCCCCTGCACACTGTATTATGCGCCATAGTAGCCCCTGCACACAGTATTATGTCCCTCAGTGGCCCCTGCACATGGTATTATCCTCCATAGTGGCCCCTGCACATAGTATTATCCCCCATAGTGGCCCCTGCACTCAGTATTATCCCCAATAGTGGCCCCTGCACACAGTATTATGTCCCATAGTGGCCCCTGCACACAGTATTATCCCCCATAGTGGCCCCTGCACACAGTATTATGTCCCATGGTGTCCCCTGCACACAGTATTAAGTCCCTCAGTGGCCCCTGCACATGGTATTATCCCCCATAGTGGCCCCTGCACATAGTATTATCCCCCATAGTGGCCCCTGCACACAGTATTATCCCCAATAGTGGCCCTGCACACAGTATTATCTCCAATAGTGGCCCCTGCACACAGTATTATCCCCCATAGTGGCCCCTGCAAACAGTATTATGTCCCATAGTGGCCCCTGCACACATTATTATGTCCCACAGTGGCCCCTGCACACAGTATTATGTCCCACAGTGGCCCCTACACACAGTATTATCCCCCATAGTGGCCCCTGCACATAGTATTATCCCCCATAGTGGCCCCTGCACACAGTAATATCCCCAATAGTGGCCCCTGCACACAGTATTATCCCCAATAGTGGCCCTTGCACACAGTATTATCCCCAATAGTGGCCCCTGCACACAATATTATCCCCAATAGTGGCCCCTGCACACAATATTATCCCCAATACTGGCCCCTGCACACAGTATTATCCCCCATAGTGGCCCCTGCACACAGTATTTTCCCCCATAGTGGCCCCTGCACACAGAATTTTCCCCCATAGTGGACCCTGCACACTGTATTATGCCCCATAGTGGCTCCTGCACACAGTATTATCCCCAATAGTGGCCCCTGCACACAGTATTATTCCTCATAGTGGCCCCTGTACACGGTATTATCCCCAATAGTGGCCCCTGCACACTGTATTATCCCCCATAGTGGCCCCTGCACACAGTATTATCTCCCATAGTGGCCCCTGCACACTGTATTATGCCCCATAGTGGCTCCTGCACACAGTATTATTCCCCATAGTGGCTCCTGCACACAGTATTATTCCCCATAGTGGCTCCTGCACACAGTATTATCCCCCATAGTGGCCCCTGCACACAGTATTATCCCCCATAGTGGCCCCTGTACACAGTATTATCCCCAATAGTGGCCCCTGCACACTGTATTATGCCCCATAGTGGCTCCTGCACACAGTATTATTCCCCATAGTGGCCCCTGCACACAGTATTATCCCCCATAGTGGCCCCTGCACACAGTATTATCCCCCATAGTGGTCCCTGCACACTGTATTATGCCCCATAGTGGCTCCTGCACACAGAATTATTCCCCATAGTGGCCCCTGCACACAGTATTATCCCCCATAGTGGCCCCTGTACACTGTATTATCCCCCATAGTGGCCCCTGCACACAGTATTATCCCCCATAGTGGCCCCTGGCATAACATACATTTACACACATACATTCATACACAAAGACACCAATCTACATATATACAGGACTCACACAGTATATCAGACACTTTACACAAATATACACACATTAAATATACATATTTTACCGAAAAAATGTACTTACATTTGGCTGTGTCCTGTTTGTCCTGTCTGGCAATGGAGAGAGCTTTTCATGTACAGCAGCCGGCAGACTTCCCCCTGCACACTCCGATCTGTGTGGGGAGGGGCAGCACAGCTCCTGCTACATGACAGCAGTGTGCAGGGAGCAGACACACTCGCAGTGATTGGTACAGGGGCCCATTTTGGCATGGTCAGGATCCCGATCGGGCCCCTGAAGATCCCGATCGGGCCCCTGACAAGTGCATTTAGATAAAACTAATAGTCAGGCTCGGGGGCCCACCGGGGGATTCCCCAATTCCCCGGCAGGCCAGTCCGACCCTGTACAGGTGACTATAGGAGGATTATAATGTGTGTGGGCACATGAAAAAATGAATGAGAATGAACGGAGTCAACATAAAAGTGAGTGGAGCTAAGTTTGCCACGGCACGCACGCACGCCACATATTTTGTCCCTCTTTCAGGTTTTCAAAAGTTGGGAGGTATGCTGTGACATCACAATGGGTGTAGAATGTGTAAAGTTCTCAGTGTCGGCCATCTTGTGTCACTAGAGCTTGACAGCTTGAAGAAGACAGACGATCAGGTAAGTAGCTCTTCACTTAGTGCTGACTCCTTCACACATTGTGTTGTTGGGCAGAGGAGGGAGGATCGGAAATTTAGGATTGTTCCATCAACACTGCCAACATCTCAGCTAGAGCTCTGCATAACGTGATTCTTGCTGTGATTGTCCGGACAATTCTTTGCCAGACAGACAATTCTTTGGAATGTTCTTCAGCCTTATTCTATGAACATGAGCACACCCGGGGAATGGGTATTTACCCCTACAAAATATGAATAACACATATGATAAAAATATTACAGCCCTCAAAACCGCACATACAAAAAAAAACTAAAATGTGTCTGGTCTTGGACCAGAAATTGGCCCAGTACTGAAGTGGTTAATAGCCCCCTGCATATTACTACTGCCACCCAAGTGCTGGTGTGAGTACTGCAACTCAGACCCATTCACTTGAGAGCAACAATAATGCAGAGAACATGTGTAAGGGTCTTCACGTAGACTATAAACAAAGCGGGAACCCATGGAAACCCACATACCCAATAGACTATAACGGGGGTCTGTTGGGTTTCGGCCTGAAAAGGGCAGAAAATGCGGAAAGAAAAGCTCTGATTGCAGCGTTTTTTCTCCGCATTTTTAAGCATGTTCATGGACGGAAACCCCGAACAGAGTTCCAGCGCTAGTGTGAACCTAGCCTTAGTTATAAAGCATGGAGAATTGAGCAGATGTTACAATGTAAAATGAATAGACGAATTGGTGTTTCACATTTCACTCCTCATAAAGAGTTAATACCAGGGAATGAGTTAGTAACATGTATATTATACTGCAATAAGCAAGACCTCATACAGCAATGTCTATAGAGATAGGCCTTAGTGCTAAAACACTGGTTGGTACTTAAGGGGTTAAATCCTCAGGCTGCATGAGTCACCATGGTAACTGCAGCCACAGCCAATAGGATTGCAGGACAGGAATTTGAAAATTCAGTTGTCTGCAGTCAGTTAGTAGATGAGAGAAGACGGACGTGCACATGCCCACTCTGCAGCCGGGAGGACTCTGGTAAGTGACCGGGATCTGATCCTTATACTGAAGATCTTAAGACATGACCGATCATTACACAGATTGTATTACAGGTAACACTAGGGGGCGACTGTTACTAACTGACCAGTATTAGTCTCTGTTCACATGAGCTTCTCTCCAGTAACGAACAGTGCCCCCCCCCCCCCCCCCGGCTGACACCGACGCCGAAGACCTCGACTGACCCCTCCTATGCATTCCTGCGCGCTCTATTATGCCCCATAGTGGCCCCCGCACCCAGTATTATGTCACTCAATGGCCCCTCCACACAGTATTATGTCCCATAGTGGCCCCTGCACACAGTATTATCCCCCATAGTGGCCCCTGCACACAGTATTATCCCCCATAGTGGCCCCTGCACACAGTATTATCCCCCATAGTGGCCCCTGTACACAGTATTATCCCCAATAGTGGCCCCTGCACACTGTATTATGCCCCATAGTGGCTCCTGCACACAGTATTATCCCCAATAGTGGCCCCTGCACACAGTATTATCCCCAATAGTGGCCCCTGCACACAATATTATCCCCCATAGTGGCCCCTCCACACAGTATTATCCCCCATAGTGGCCCCTGCACACAGTATTATCCCCCATAGTGGCCCCTCCACACAGTATTATGTCCCATAGTGGCCCCTGCACACAGTATTATCCCCCATAGTGGCCCCTGCATACACTATTATGCCCCATAATGGCCCCTGCACACAGTATTATCCCCCATAGTGGCACCTGCACACAGTATTATCCCCCATAGTGGCCCCTGCACACACTATTATGCCCCATAATGGCCCCTGCACACAGTATTATCCCCCATAGTGGCCCATGCAGACAGTATTATCCCTCAGTGGGCC
This sequence comes from Leptodactylus fuscus, assembly GCF_031893055.1. Classification (NCBI taxonomy): domain Eukaryota; kingdom Metazoa; phylum Chordata; class Amphibia; order Anura; family Leptodactylidae; genus Leptodactylus; species Leptodactylus fuscus. The sequence continues at coordinate 56,354,400 of NC_134265.1, forward strand.
CTCCACAGAGTATTATCTCCCATAGTGGCCCCTGCACACAGTATTATCCCCCATAGTGGCCCTTGCACACACTATTATGCCCCATAATGGCCTCTGCACACAGTATTATCCCCCATAGTGGCCCCTGCACACAGTATTATGTCCCATAGTGGCCCCTTCACACAGTAAAATCCCCCATAGTGGCCCCTGCACACACTATTATGCCCCATAATGGCCCCTGCACACAGTATTATCCCCCATAGTGGCCCCTGCACACAGTATTATCCCCCATAGTGGCCCCTGCACACAGTATTATCCCCCATAGTGGCCCCTGCACACAGTATTATCCCCCATAGTTGCCCCTGCACACAGTATTATCCCCCATAGTGGCCCCTGCACACAGTATTATCCCCCATAGTGGCCCCTGCACACACTATTATGCCCCATAATGGCCCCTGCACACAGTATTATCCCCCCATAGTGGCCCCTGCACACAGTATTATCCCCCATAGTGGCCCCTGCAGACAGTATTATCCCTCAGTGGCCCCTCCACAGAGTATTATCTCCCATAGTGGCCCCTGCACACAGTATTATCCCCCATAGTGGCCCCTGCACACACTATTATGCTCCATAATGGCCCCTGCACACAGTATTATCCCCCATAGTGGCCCCTGCACACAGTATTATCCCCCATAGTGGCCCCTGCAAACACTATTATGCCCCATAATGGCCCCTGCACACAGTATTATCCCTCATAGTGGCCCCTGCACACAGTATTATCCCCCATAGTGGCCCCTGCAGACAGTATTATCCCTCAGTGGCCCCTCCACAGAGTATTATCCCCCATAGTGGCCCTTGCACACAGTATTATTCCCCATAGTGGCCCCTGCACACTTTATTATCCCCCATAGTGGCCGCTCCACACAGTATTATCCCCCATAGCGGCTCCTGCACACAGTATTATACCCCATAGTGGCCTCTGCACACAGTATTATCCCCCATAGTGGTCCCTGCACACAGTATTATACCCCATAGTGGTCCCTGCACACAGTATTATACCCCATAGTGGTCCTTGCACACAGTATTATCCCCCATAGTGGCCCCTGCACACACTATTATGTCCCACTGTGGACACCCATAAACAATTATTATACTCCGTCTCTCTATCATTTATATAACAAATAAGAGACATTTCCATTAATATTTCAGTCATTTTTAATACGATTTCTTCCCCTGTCCAGTAACATGAGTTGTCATCAGTTATCTCCGCTCAGTCAGGTTTAGGATGTTATAGGGCAGGCAGAAGAGCGCAGTCAGCTCTACTATACTACATAGGTATAACAGTGAGAGCCTGACATCCTGATCTTATATTTCTACAATTATAACCAATGACATCTGTCCTGCCTTCTATTTCCATCCATTAGGAACACAAGTCTTAGTCTATCTTCATTTAGTACATGTGGTAGGAAATGCTCTCAGCACATACACCAAATATGTCTATGGGGGACAGATAAAGTATGTACACTGTGCAATACGGATTTTTACAATGGTGGTTGATGGGTGATATATGTACCCGTGAGACACCCAGTTACAAGGGTTAGAGACAGCCACTAGATGTTTATATTAGAAGTATTTCTAGACATGTGTGTCACACAAATGCCACAAACGCAATGTGAACAGAGCCTTACCACTAGTCGTATGGCGCACATTTATAGCTTTTCTCCCTGTATTTGAATTATCTCTTCTATCATAGACTATTTGTAGCTGACTTACGGTACATGGTTTTATCTTTGCTGCTACACAGGACAATGAACAAGAATTGCATCAGAAGAGTCCAGGTAGTATATATGTAATATCTTTGTAAGTGGTGTCCAGTTTTGTATCAGGTATGTATATAAAAATTATGTGAATGGTATGTATATTATATGTTAATGCACACTTGAGGAATGACAACAGTGGCACGTGGGGTACAACAACATCATGATGCTTGCATCTAAGCATCACGATATCAGTGTGACCCACTCAACCACTAAGGCCCAATCACAGTCCTCAGTGGTCCCCAGGGCTGCCGACAAAATTTAGAAGGCCACAATAGGCCCGAACAGGATGCCAAGGGTCAACGATGGACGATGGAGAGGAGGAGTCGTCGATGGAGAGGAGGAGTCGTTGATGGAGAGGAGAAGAGGAGTCGTTGATGGAGAGGAGAAGAGGAGTCATTGAAGGAAAGGAGGAGTCACCACGATAGGCCCGAACAGGATGCCAAGGGTCAGCGATGGTCGATAGAGAGGAGGAGTTGTCGATGGAGAGGAGAAGAGGAGTTGTTGATGGAGAGGAGGAGTCATTGATGGAGAGGAGGAGGAGGAGGAGTCGTCGATGGAGAGGAGGAGGAGTCGTCGTCGATGGAGAGGAGTAGAAGTACAAAAAGGAGAGGTAGGAGGTGAGGAGCAGTGGGCGGAGAAGAGTGGAAGAGTAGGAAAACAGGAGGGGTAGATGTAGAGGAGAAAAAGGTTACGAGGATAAGGGTTGAAGGGAAGGGCATTGAGGAGAAGGGATTGAGGGAAGGAGAGATATAAATAGATAAGGAGTAGGAGAAGAAGATGTGTAGCTGGAAAAGAAGAAGCGGAGAGGAGAAGTCTTCGATGGAGAGGAGGAGTGGAGAGTAGAGGTCGTCGATGAAGAGCAGAGGAGGAGTCGTCAGAAGAGAGGAGGAGTCGTCAATGAAGAGGAGTGGGGAGGAGGAGTTGTCGATGGAGAGGAGTGGTGAGAAGGAGTCGACGATAGAGAGGAGGAGAGGTCGTCGATGGAGAGGAGGAGTCGTCAATGGAGGAGAGGAGGAGTCATCGATGGAGAGGAGGAGTCAATGGAGAGGAGAGGTTGTTGATGGATAGGAGAAAAGGAGTCGTCAATGGAGAGGAGGAGTCATCGATGGAGTGGAGGAGAGGAGTCGTCAATGGAGTGGAGGAGTCGTCGATGGAGAGGAGAAGAGGAGAGGGGGAGTCGATTTAGAGGAAAGGGTGTCAACAGAGAGGAGGAGAGGTCGTCAATGGAGAGGAGGAGTCGTCGATGGAGAGGAGAAGAGGAGTTGTTGATGGAGAGGAGGAGGAGTCGTCAATGGAGAGGAGGAGTCAATGGAGAGGAGAGGCTGTTGATGGATAGGAGAAAAGGAGTCGTCAATGGAGAGGAGAGGAGGAGTCATCGATGGAGTGGAGGAGAGGAGTCGTCGTCAATGGAGTGGAGGAGTCGTCGATGGAGGAGAGGGGAAGTCGATGGAGAGGAAAGGTTGTCGACAGAGAGGAGGAGAGGAGTCGTCGTTGATGGAGAGGAGGAGAGGTCATCGATGGAGAGGAGGAGTCGTCGATGGAGAGGAGAAGAGGAGTTGTTGATGGAGAGGAGGAGTCATTGATGGAGAGGAGGAGGAGTCGTTGATGGAGAGGAGTAGAAGTACAGAAAGGAGAGGTAGGAGGTGAGGAGCAGTGGGCGGAGAAGAGTGGAAGAGTAGGAAAACAGGAGGGGTAGATGTAGAGGAGAAAAAGGTTACGAGGATAAGGGTTGAAGGGAAGGGCATTGAGGAGAAGGGATTGAGGGAAAGAGAGATATAAATAGATAAGGAGTAGGAGAAGAAGATGTGTAGCTGGAATAGAAGAAGTGGAGAGGAGAAGTCTTCGATGGAGAGGAGGAGTGGAGAGTAGAGGTCGTCGATAAAGAGGAGCAGAGGAGTCGTCAGAAGAGAGGAGTCGTCAATGAAGAGGAGTGGGGAGGAGGAGTCATCGATGGAGAGGAAGAGAGGAGAGGAGGAGTCGTCGATGGAGAGGAGTGGAGAGAAGGAGTCAACGATAGAGAGAAGGAGAGGTCGTCGGTGGAGAGGAGGAGTCGTCAATGGAGGAGAGGAGGAGTCATCGATGGAGAGGAGGAGTCAATGGAGTGGAGAGGCTTCTGATGGATAGGAGAAAAGGAGTCGTCAATGGAGAGGAGAGGAGGAGTCATCGATGGATTGGAGGAGAGGAGTCGTCGTCAATGGAGTGGAGGAGTCGTCGATGGAGAAGAGGAGAGGGGGAGTCGATGGAGAGGAAAGGTTGTCGACAGAGAGGAGGAGAGGAGTCATAGTTGATGGAGAGGAGGAGAGGTCATCGATGGAGAGGAGAAGAGGAGTTGTTGATGGAGAGGAGGAGTCATTGATGGAGAGGAGGAGGAGGAGTCGTCGATGGAGAGGAGTTGAAGTACAGAAAGGAGAGGTAGGAGGTGAGGAGCAGTGGGCAGAGAAGAGTGGAAGAGTAGGAAAACAGGAGTGGTAGATATAGAGGAGAAAAAGGTTACGAGGATAAGGGTTGAAGGGAAGGGCATTGAGGAGAAGGGATTGAGGGAAAGAGAGATAGAAATAGATAAGGAGTAGGAGAAGAAGATGTGTAGCTGGAAAAGAAGAAGCGGAGAGGAGAAGTCTTCGATGGAGAGGAGGAGTGGAGAGTAGAGGTCGTCGATGAAGAGGAGAGGAGGAGTCGTCAATGAAGAGAAGTGGGGAGGAGGAGTCGTCAATGGAGAGGAAGAGAGGAGAGAAGGAGTGGTCGATGGAGAGGAGTGGAGAGAAGGAGGCGACGATAGAGAGGAGGAGAGGTCGTCGATGGAGAGGAGGAGTCATCAATGGAGGAGAGGAGGAGTCATCGATGGAGAGGAGGAGTCAATGGAGAGGAGAGGTTGTCGATGGATAGGAGAAAAAGTCATCAATGGAGAGGAGAGGAGGAGTCATCGATGAAGTGGAGGAGAGGAGTCGTCGTAAATGGAGTGGAGGAGTCGTCGATGGAGAAGAGGAGAGGAGGAGTCGATGGAGAGGAAAGGTTGTCGACAGAGAGGAGGAGAGGAGTCGTCGTCGATGGAGAGGAGGAGATGTCGTCGATAGAGAGGAGGAGTTGTCAATGGAGAGGAGGAAAGAGGAGGAGGAGTCGATGAATAGGAGGAGAAGAGAGGAAGAGTCGTCGATAAAGAGGAGAGGAAGAGGAGTCGATGGAGAGGAGGAGTTGTCGATGGAGAAGAAAGATTGTCGATGGAGAGGAGAAAACGATTCGTCAATGGAGAGGGAGAGAGGAGAGGAGGAGTCGTCGAGGGAGAGGAGTGGAGAGAAGGTGTCGACAATAGAGAGGAGGAGAGGTCGTCGATTGAGAGGAGGAGTCATCAATGGAGGAGAGGAGGAGTCATCGATGGAGAGGGGGAGTCAATGGAGAGGAGAGGTTGTCGATGGATAGGAGAAAAGGAGTCGTCAATGGAGAGGAGAGGAGGAGTCATCGATGGAGTGGAGGAGAGGAGTCGTCAATGGAGTGGAGGAGTCGTCGATGGAGAGGAGAGGGGGAGTTGATGGAGAGGAAAGGTTGTCGACAGAGAGGAGGAGAGGAGTCGATGTTGATGGAGAGGAGGAGAGGTCGTCGATGGAGAGGAGGAGTCATCAATGGAGTGGAGGATAGGAGTCATCGTCAATGGAATGGAGGAGTCATCGATGGAGAAGAGGAGAGGGAGAGTCGATGGAGAGGAAAGGTTGTCGACAGAGAGGAGGAGAGGAGTCGTCGTCGATGGAGAGGAGGAGAGGTCGTCGATGGAGAGGAGGAGTTGTCAATGGAGAGGAGGAAAGAGGAGGAGGAGTTGATGAATAGGAGGAGGAGAGAGGAAGAGTCGTCGATAAAGAGGAGAGGAAGAGGAGTCGATGGAGAGGAGGAGTTGTCGATGGAGAAGAAAGATTTTCGATGGAGAGGAGAAAACAATTCGTCAATGGAGAGGAGGAATCGTCGAGGGAGAGGAGTCGTCGATGGAGAGGAAAGGTTGTCGATGGAGAGTAGGAGAGGAGAAAAGGAGTCGGCAATGGAGAGGAGGAGAGGAGAAATGTAGTCATCAATGGAGAGGAATCGACATCGTTGGACATGCTTGACCCCATCAACTGCTTTTGTGGCTTTATTAAGATGGGTTCCTACACTAACACTTTACATATAGGGCAGGAGATAAACTTCTTAAAGACTCACTGTTACAGTACAGTTTCTAAGAACTTGATTTCAGAGAGCTTTTCTATAGGGGGAGGGTCAGCATGGGTCAATAATTAAAGTCTTAGTGTAGGGACCCATCTGAATGAGGTCGCCTTGACGTGGCAGATGGGCTCGCACAATTGAACAAACTGTGCGCCAAGAACCTCACATTTAAGTTAGCAAATAGAATTTACAAAATTCACACAAGAAGGGGAAAGGTATGCTATGGACGTTCATTGCAATGCAATTATGAATGTGACCTCTTCTAGTCGTGTAACTATGTAAAACTAGCATCAACAACCCAATACAAGTAATAACGTAGTGCTGTTAAATTCTGAACATTCATAGACTGATAAAAGAACTAAACACCAGTTCCACCTATTTCTAGTGTCAAGATCTGGGGTGATTGGCACAGACACAGACTCCAAGATGTCAGTCCAAAGTGTAGAGTTTTATTCACTCCAACAGTCAGTGGTACATGCAGCAGCAAAGTAAAGTATAAAATAAAAACCTGCCTGTCTGGGCTCTAACTAAACAAAAGTTGGTTGCCTCACCTATAATAATAACCAGTTTGAATCGTCCTCCTCCTAGGGAGTCTGCTAGGAGAGCATATAAGCCTGCGGTCACACTAGCGTTCTGTGACCATTTGGTTACTCCATCCCTTATTCCACCTAAAATATGTGGAGGATACAAGCAGGACTTTACTGTTCACCAATTTTAGGGAGAAACGCATTGGACCACATTCTGATTTATAGAGTTTGGGTAACCACTTTTTAAGCGGATAGGGTTTTCTGTGTTTCCACAAGCGGACCCAAAGAACGGGAACCCGAACGCTAGTGTGAACCTACAAACCTTACCAAACAAAACACATGATGATTTACCTCTAATACCTCTATACTAGGCCCAGGTAGCCCACTACCTCATGGAGGTAGCCACCGTGTTGAGGTATTTCTGTACTGCACAGACCTCTATTATAACAAGCATCAGATCAAGTAAAGGGTTTTTTTCGGCCAATTTTTTATACTGATAATCTATCCAATGGACAGGACATCAGTATGCCAGTATATAATCGGTCAGGGTTATACACCTGAACCCCACACAAATCAGCTGACTTAGCAGCTTTCTGGTGCCAGACGCTGCTTGTGGACAAGATTCTGCGCCACTCCTATTCAAGCAATAGGAGCTGTGCTGTAATTACCCATAACCATCACTATACAGTGGATGGCGCTGCTGTGCCAGTCCTATTACTTGAATAGTTAGTGGTGTTGCATTCTGTCCACGAACAGTTATCATCACATGGAGGCCGCTAGAACAGTCGGCCCCGATAGATTACATACTGATGTCCTATCCTGTCCCGACAGATCACATTCTGATGTCCAATGCTGTCGACAGGTCATCAGTATCAAAAATAAGTTTGTGGTTGGAAACCCCCTTTAGAATAGTTATTAAATAATAGTGTTTTCTGCCCGCAGTAATAAGTAATAAGTCCTCCTTATAATTCCCCCCCCCCATATAGTACTTCCCCTAACCTTAATAATAAATTCTCCTTATATATAGACCCCTTATTACCGTTAATAATAGTTCTTCCATTATATATATATATATATATATATATATATGGTACTTATTTATAAGGAGGAACTATTATTATTAGTGGGGAGGATAATAAATCTCTAGTTTTATTAACTCCTTAACGACCTTGGACGTACAATTACGTCCTGGGTGTCTGGATAGCAAGCGGACGGCATCGGTAAGAGCTAACACCCTTTTCTGCAACCTCCCGTCGAAGCTCAACTCAGGTTTTAACCCCTTGGATGCCGCAGTCACCCCAAACCCCCCCCCGCGGTGAGATCGGGTGGTGTCAGTATGTATAATCCACAGCCCAGGGTATGGCCAGTCTAAATTTCACCTCTATATTAGTTTTCTCAGATTCAAGTTATTTCTGTGACCATTATGGGTTTTTCTTACATTAAATGAGAGGCACCAACAATTATGTCCACGTGTGTGTGTGTGTGTGTGTGTGTATACATATGTATGTGTGTATATATATCGTGTATATATACTCGGGGACAAAATTATATATATATATATATATATATATATATATATATATATAAAATTATGCTTACTTACTTATAGCACCATCATCTTCCACAACGCTTTACAGATATTGTCAGTCACTGTCCCAAATAGGGCTCACAATCTACATTCCCTATCAGTGTGTCTTTGGTGTGTGGGAGGAAATCGGAGTACCCAGAGGAAACCCATGCAAACACGGGGAGAACATACAAACTCCTTGCAGATGTTGCCCTTGGCAGGATTTGAACCTAGGACTCAGTGCTGCAAGGCTGCAGTGCTAACCACTGAGCTCTATATATATTCCTGGACTTTCTCTCATCTTGCCCACCTGAGCAGTCTGGGCGAGATGTACACCCCCTCCACTATTTTGCCAGCCATCAGCTTACTAATATATATATATATATATATATATATATATATATATATATATATATATATACTGCAGTGCTGACTTGTTCTCAGCGGACAGCTTTTGTCTGCTGAGTATTTTGTTACATGCTCAGTATTGGACTGGCTTTTTTAGGAATGGCAGGTAGGTTTGGCAGTGGGACCTGTCATTCCACCCCCCTCCAGTCCACACATTGTGGATGTTTCTGCAGCATGTCAGCTGTTGTGGATTGTTCTCATCAGTGAGGTTTAAAAGGTCAACTCCAGCAGCAAGACTTAGGACAGAGCTGGGCTGCAGTCACACTTGTACCTTTCGATTTTGCTATTGAATCTGCTATTATAGGTGAGGTAACCTATTTATGTGTTTAGTCAGAGCCTAGATGGGCAGGTATTTATTGCTGCACTACCGTTTTGTTTTGAAAATAAAACTCTACTTTGGGTTTGGACTAAGGGCTAGTTCACAGGTGGTGACTCTCACCTCCATCTCCACCTTTGCAACTGGTACATATGTTCTAGGAGAGCTTTAGAGCTTCTTTTCTATCCAAAAAAAAAACAAAAAAAACCAGCAGAGATCATATAATTAAATGCAGACAGCAGGGGAGAACTAGAAAATGAAAATGCATAAATACTTAGGGGACCTTCACACTACTGCCACTGTCAGGCCCAGGGGTATCTATCCAAAACCCCAGGGAAACTGGATAGGGGACGGCTTGCCGGTGGTCAGCTTAAAGCAAACCGCCAATGTCCATATGCAGCCTCTCCACCCGCACGGACACAAAGTCGTACATGCAGGACTTTGTGTCTGTGTAAAAAACAGACTTTGTGTCTGTGCAAAAAAAAAAAACTGTTTCCAGGCGGAGAGGCTGTATATGGACCCCGGCAGTTTGCTTTAAGAATCCATTCAAATGAATGGGTTTTGAAGCTGACCACCGACAAGCCATGCCCTGTCCAGTTTCCCCGGGGTTCAGGATGGAAACCCCTGGGTGGAAAGTGGCGGTAGTGTGAATGTCCCCTTACCCGCATCCTCCCCTCCTTTTCTGCGCTGAGTCATCCATCAGTACAGGGGCGTAACTACCGTAGAGGCAGCGGAGGCGGCTGCCACAGGGCCCGGGCCATTAGGGGGCCCGGTGACAGCCGCTACCGCTGCGTTTTTTTAATTTTTTTAAATAGGCCGTTACGGGCCCTAGTCACTTGCCGATCCTGGCTGGGCCGGGATCAGTAAGTGACACCGCAGGCCCCACAAATACTATCATTATACTCGGGGGTCTTTGCAGACCCCCGAGTATAATGATCGGCGGATCGGAGAGGTAATAAACATAAAAAATACAGTTACTTACCTCTCCATGATCCTGCCAGGCCTCCTTCCTGACATCCTTTCTGACGTCACATGAACCCGGCCTGCGTCCTGTGTCATGTGACGTCTGACGTCATTTCAGAAGAACGGCAGCGGAGAAGACAGTGTAGAAGCTGGGGGGGACAGGTAAGAAACAGTAATTTTTTATGTTTTTATTCCCCTGGGTCTCCGATTATTATACTCTGGGGTCTGAAAAGACATACTGAAAAATGTACATTGTGAGCTCTATGTGGGGCTCAAAATCTACATAAAAAATAAATAAATTATATGTACCCCCTCCATCTCTCCCACAGTTTCATATAAACCCTTCATCTGCCCACAGTTTCATGCCGTTCCCCCCCTTCATCTGCCCACAGTTTCATGTCTCCTCATCTCTGCCCACAGTTTCATGCCGTTCTCCCCCCTTCATCTGCCCCCAGTGTCATGCCGTTCTCTCCCCCCCTTCGTCTGTCCTAGTGTCATGCAACCCCCCGCCTTCATGTGCCCCCAGTTTCATGGGCCCCCTTCTTTATATTCCATAAAACACTTATACTCACCTTCCAACGCTCCCCCACAGCTCTCTGCGCAGTCTCACTCGCATAGTTGTAGGCGCGATGTCACGTCATCACATCACGCCTACACATGCAAGAGCCGGAGTGCAGCGATAAAGCAGGAGCTGAGTTGTGACGGCTCCTGCTTTAATCGCCTGTGTATTCAGCTCATCGGTGTCCTCAACTCAGCATTTCCGCAACTATAATTGACATGCTGCGTTTTTGAAAAACGCACTTTTCCATAGGTTTTTTTTTCCGCAGTGTGGGGCTAGGATTAGACAAAATTGCATTCACTATAATGGTACTGTAAAATGCAGCGTTTTTTTTCGCTGCGTTTCCGCAATGCCCAAGAACACTGCGTTTCTACCAAGTGGGGCCTTAGCCTAAGGGAAGAAAATCTGCAGATAAAAACGCAATTGAAAAATGCTGCGGAAAAAACTTAATGAATTTGCTGCGTTTCGCTACATGAGGCCTTATCAGCCTAAAACCAGCAATTGTAGCTTATAAACCAGGTTCAGGCTGAGGCCCCACGTTGCGTAAACGCAGCTTTTTTTGTTGCAGATTTTGTTGTGTTTTTTTTTCAGCCAAAGGCAGGAGTGCATTGGGCAGAAGGGAGAAGTGGTCATTCCTATAGACGCAAAACAAAAGAAAAAATGCAGCCCACTTACTTGTGAATCTTCTTCTGCTCTCTTTAATGAGAGTTCTATGAAATCCCGTGGATCTCAGGACGGAGGAAGCACGGAATTCAACCCCACCGGCTATGGGTCATATTACAAAGGTATCCAATGAAATAAAAAATTCCAGCTTTCATCCACGGTCCTTATAAAACGTAGCGTTTATTCCAATATTAAAAAACATGTTCACAAGCAGTATCGTCTCGTAAGTATTTCCATCCCTTACATAGACTCGCTGACGCGTTTCGAAGACATATAGTCCTCTTAGTCGTAGCCTATCTTACTTTTACCCTAGGTGGCTATAAATACCTTCCGGTATAATCACCGCCATCTGTGGTGCCTGAGAACTACCATTGAAAACAAAATTAACCCCTTATGGATCCTAAAAACCACATATGTCCTAGAATGGAGATTCATTATGACATTTACCATACATAAGTGTGTGTTAGTAACAATACAGACTCTATACTCATTCTTATTGCAGATACGAGAAGATATGCTAGTGCGAAAAAACACTTAAATAATAACAACGTTCAATTATCAAAACCATAACATGCTCAATATCCATACATATTGTATTCAGCAGTAGGGTGATGCACACAAAAGGAATATATTCGTATCTTTATATTTGCCTCCACTGTTCTATATATAGTTCACAGATTTCAAGTGTCAATTATTCAAGATCCCCGTCTCTAATTAAAACCACTATCTTTGATAACACGGTCATATCAAGTGTGAAGGACGGATCATGTGACAAGGAAGCATTATAACAGGCCATAATGTATATACATAACAACTCCAATAACTCGGGGAGTTAAAACTTCCCAAATGATGGACCTAAAATGATGTATCCCCATTATACGTCGTTAATACTCAATTTTCTTCTATGCACTTCGTACAACCCTACTTTAAATTATGCGCATGCGCACTAACACTAATTTTAGCGCATGCGCCCTAAAAAAGATGCTCGGAACTGTTATACCCCAATGCGCATGCGCATTAGAGAATCGAACCTTCAACTGGCATAATGCACCATAGGAAAAAACCCGGGACTACACTCATCAGAACTCATGAGCACCTATCCCCATATCTATACTGGTAAGTACTAATATGTGTAATCCAGATCGTTTCTGCGATTTAGTCCATTTGGAAACCTAACATTTAGTTTTAAAATCCAAAAAGCCTCGCAGATTTTCAATTTGTGTCCCCAATTCCCTCCTCTCAGGGGTCTCATAACCTTCTCTATGATTTTAAAAGAAAAGAAGGATAAATCCCTCGAGTGTTCCGAAATAAAATGTCTGGACACTCCTGTTTTTTTATTTGAATTTGGATTACGTATACTCTGAAGGTGTTCCGAAATTCTAATTTTGGCAGACCTAGATGTACATCCCACATAACTAAGATTACATGCATCACATGTAATCATGTAAATAACATATTCTGTTGTGCAATTGCAGAAACTTCTTATGTCATACTTCCTGACTCCTGATGCATCCGTAAATGTAGTGCCTTTCCTAGCATATTGACAGATTTGGCACCTACTGAGACCGCATCTATGGAAGCCCTTAAGGGATAACCATGTATCTTTATTTGCCTTGTTTTTTCCTTGTTCTATGTACATGCTAGGGGACAAATAACTACCTAAAGATTGCCCTCGCTTGGCCACAAAATTGCAGCCTTCCGACAAAATGGATCTCAATTTATCATCCTGGTTTAATATGGATAGATTTTTTTTGATGATGTCCACAATTTCTCCATATTCATCACTAAATCTAGTTGTGAAATACACTCCTTTTCCTATTTTCTTTTGTTTTTTTCTGATATAAGAGAGCTGCCCTCTCCTTCTTTGAGACAATGTTTTTGCCCCTGTCGGTCATCCATTTGGTATAACCCCGATCTCGTAATCTTTTCGTTACCTCCTGGGCTTGAGTTTCATAAGTTCTGTTGTCTGTGCAAGCTCTCTTTATCCTGGTGTATTCCCCTACAGGTAGAGATCGTATAGTATGCTTGGGATGGGAGCTGCTTGCATGCAGCAAGGTATTTCCCGACATTTCCTTACGTATGTACTAGTAATAACCCTACCTTCCGATGCCACTCCTGTGAGTGTAACATCCAGAAAGTTGATACTTTCTGGTTCTATTTCATATGTAAATTTGAGACCATGTGGATTATCATTGATGTACTTGATAAAGTCTGATATGATTTCATTGTCTCCTGTCCATACTATAAGCGTGTCATCAATGAACCTCCCATACCATTCAATGTTCCTTCTGTACGGGTTATTACTGCATAGAATGAATTCTTCCTCCCACCAGGAGACCACCAAATTTGCTAAAGATGGGGAGAATTTGGCCCCCATTGGTGCCCCACAAGTTTGGATGTAATACTGGCCATTAAAGAAAAAATAGTTATGACTCAATAAATATTCTATCACTTCCACTATGAATTGGCACTGAATAGGGGGCAAACTAGAGTATTTCTTTAGATGATGTGTTACTGCATGGATGGCGACATCGTGGGGAATGGACGAGTACAAAGCGACAATGTCACAGGAGAGCCAGGTGTGCCCCCTCCTCCACTCAAACGAATCAAAAAACCCCAGCACCTCTTTGGTGTCCCTTAGATATCCGGGACACCTAGTTACCAACGGTTGAAGAATTTGGTCAACCCATTGACATATTTTCTCGTTAAGGGAGTTGATTCCTGAAATGATAGGTCTAAGTGGAGGAGGGAGCACACCTTTGTGGACCTTTGGGAGCCCATAAAATATGGGCACTATTGGGAATTGGTTTTTCAAAAAATTTACTTCCCTTTCCGAAAACATGCCCACTGTAACCCCCTCCATCAATAATCTGTCTAGTATTCATGAAAAATCCATAGTTGGATCACATGATATCTGTCTGTATGTTTTAGTGTCATGTATGATGTTATAAACTGAATCCACGTAATCTTTAGTATTCAAGACCACAATAAGACCCCCTTTGTCCGCCATTTTTTATTTCATTGGATACCTTCGTGGTCATTCCTAGGTTTGGCTCAAAACAACGCAGCAAAATCTGCAACAAAAGCAAAAGAAGCTGCATAATCAGCGTAAGAATCCAGCTCAAAAAAACGCCTCCCATTGAATTGAACGGTTTCCTTTTTCCGCAGTTTGTTCCTGTTTGCAGAAAAAAGAAGCAACCTACCCTTTCTTGAGGCGGAATCTGCCGCGCGACACTCCCTCTGTCTAGGCCCATACATTTGGGCCTAATCTGGAGCGGAATGCCGTGACTGGATGCCGGTGCGCTGCATGCACTGCACTGGCATTCAGTCATGGCTAGCTGTTTTTTGGACCGGATTCTGAGGCGACCTCCGCCTCAAAATCCGGTCCAAATAACCCCCCGAGTGAACCCGTCCTTAGTGTCCAGAGTCTTGGACTCTATAACTTGTTAGTAGAATGGCTACTTAAAAGCTGCTTCTTATTCTTATGCAGATAAGTCGAGACCCCATGCCTTGTGGGACTGAGTTTGGAGCAAAATGCCCTAAGATGTTTTTAGTGCTGACAGACTCCCTTTAAAAAGACGAATTTACCACATTTTGTAGCTGTCTGTCAAAAGTTTACCCTGTCTACCTAATAGACATCACCAGTAAATGTGGGCCTATGTACCTTGAAACAGGCCTAAAACATAGAAGTCTCCTGATGAGAGGTACGTCTCACCACTGACGATGAAGAGCGTATCAGGCGTTGTACAAACCACAGAAAAGTAAGAATAAAACATCACTAGAATTTATTTTTTTTACATATTGTACATTTTATACATAATTACAGATTTTCAAATAATATATAAATCTAAAAATTACAGAAATGGAACATAAATGGGGCAAGATAAAAAAAAAAATGACAAAATCTTTCAAGAATTTTCATTAGGAACAAATCATTAAGAAACACAAACCAAAATGAATCAATGTGAAATGTGGATTTGGAAAGCAAATACAATACACAAGTACAGCAAACTGTATAAACTTCAACCAAAGACGTTCTCCTTTAAAAATGGACAGGAAAAAAAAGGATCTTTTTACCTAAACA
Source organism: Leptodactylus fuscus (assembly GCF_031893055.1). NCBI lineage: Eukaryota > Metazoa > Chordata > Amphibia > Anura > Leptodactylidae > Leptodactylus > Leptodactylus fuscus. The sequence continues at coordinate 56,369,468 of NC_134265.1, forward strand.
TGAGATGATTGTTGGCGGATCTGATATCTAGGATGTCTGCCAGCTAAGCCCAGGTAAGAAGTATCAGGATCCCTGCAAACCAGCGATACCAAGACAGGGCGGTTGAAGGTATTAACATATCAGGAGCCATGCTGCTCACCCGCCATACAATGTGCAACACTGCACTACCTAAACCAGGGGTCTCAAACTCAACTCAGCATGTGGGCCGCAGAACAAGATCCCAGCCAGTCGGCGGGCCGCACCGCTGCAAATTTAGCTCCACCCACTTTTATGTTGACTCCACCCATTCATTTTTCATGTGCCCCCACACTGTATAATCCTCCTACAGTCACCCGTAAACTATATGTCCCCCCTCCATCTTTCCCCCAGTTACATATACACCCTTCATCTGCCCCCAGATTCATGTCCCTCCATCTCTGCCCCCAGATTCATGTCCCCCCATCTCTGCCCCCAGATTCATGTCCCCCATCTCTGCCCCCAGATTCATGTCCCTCCATCTCTGCCCCCAGATTCATGTCCCCCCATCTCTGCCCCCAGATTCATGTCCCTCCATCTCTGCCCCCAGATTCATGTCCCCCCATCTCTGCCCCCAGATTCATGTCCCTCCATCTCTGCCCCAGATTCATTTTCCCCCATCTCTGCCCCCAGATTCATGTCCCTCCATCTCTGCCCCCAGATTCATGTCCCCCCATCTCTGCCCCCAGATTAATGTCCCCCCATCTCTGCCCCCAGATTCATGTCCCCCCATCTCTGCCCCCAGATTCATGTCCCTCCATTTCTGCCCCCAGATTCATGTCCCCCCATCTCTGCCCCCAGATTCATGTCCCCCATCTCTGCCCCCACATTCATGTCCCCCCATCTCTTCCCCCACATTCATTTCCCCCCATCTCTGCCCCCAGATTCATGTCCCTCCATCTCTGCCCCCAGATTCATGTCCCCCCATCTCTGCCCCCAGATTCATGTCCCCCATCTCTGCCCCCAGATTCATGTCCCTCCATCTCTGCCCCCAGATTCATGTCCCCCATCTCTGCCCCCAGATTCATGTCCCCCCATCTCTGCCCCCAGATTCATGTCCCCTCATCTCTTCCCCCAGATTCATGTCCCTCCATTTCTGCCCCAGTGTCATGCCGTTCTCCCCCCTCCCTTCCTCTGCCCCCAGTGTCATGAGCCCCTTCATTCCACCTCAATGTTTAAAGAGGACCTTTCACCATTTTGCCCACAGGCAGTTCTATATACTGCCGGAAAGCTGACAGTGCGCTGAGTTCAGCACACTGTCGGCTTTCCCGATGTGGGCCCAGTGTGAAGAGCTTACGGTCCGGTACCGTAGCTCTTCTATGGTCAGAAGGGAGTTTCTGCCACTCAGTCAGAGACGTCCTTCTTCACAGCACAGCCAATCGCGCTGTGCTGTGAGAGCCGGGAGGAACGCCCCCTCCCTCTGCTCGCAGTACTCGTCCATAGACGAGCATTATCAGGGAGGGAGGGGGCGTTCCTCCCGGCTCTCACAGCACAGCGCGATTGGCTGTGCTGTGAAGAAGGACGTCTCTGACTGAGCGTCAGAAACGCTCTTCTGACCATAGAAGAGCTACGGTACCGGACCGTAAGCTCTTCACACTGGGCCCACATCGGGAAAGCCGACAGTGTGCTGAACTCAGTGCACCGTCAGCTTTCCGGTAGTATATAGAACTGCCTGTGGGCAAAATGGTGAAAGGTCCGGATTCAACTCGGATCCGGCGTCCCTAGGCTTGTGCGGGCCACACAAAATTGTTCGGGGGGCCGCATGCGGCCCGCGGGCCGCAAGTTTGAGACCCCTGGCCTAAACCTATTGCTACATACTGTATGGAAAGTGAACAGCGTGGCTCCTAGAAATGTTACCATTACCTATAGCCGCGCTGTCCTGGAAGATCTGATCTGCAGAGGTCCTGGCTGTTGTGGACAGACCATCAATATTACAAAGATGGATAAACCCTTTAAAGATTTGTCCAGGAATTGGAGCGACCCATGTGCTGGGAGGGAGGTGTAAAATAAAAAAATAAATAAAAAGCGCCTTCACCTGTTCCTGTTGTTCCGTTGTCCGCTGCCAGTGTCCATTCAGTCTCGCACCGATGCCTCCATGCTGGGAGTCCTGCACCTCATGGGACGACTGAAACCAATTAGGTCTCATTTCTGGAAATCCTGTATCTAACAGACACAGGCGGGGACAACGGAGTGCTGGGGACAAAAGCTCAATGAAAAACACTGTGGAAAAAATATATTGGGATTCACTGCAATTTTTTCCCACAATGTATATTTTAGCTGCATCTCGCAGTTGCGCCTAATCCTTAAAGAAGACCTATCACGATCTGGGGCACATGAGGTTTAATACACCGCTAGAAAGCCAACAGTACGGTGAATTCAGCACACTATTGGCTTTCATGTTCTGTGCCGGTACCATAGATCTTCATCGTCAGAAGAGCGTTCTGACAGTCAGTCAGGAATGGCCTTCCTCACGGTAGCGTCTATAGCGCTGTACTGTGTGAGGGGTCGTTGCTTACCAGCCAGTGATGACACTGAGCGCCTATAGCGCTCTCACAGTACAGCACTATAGGCGCTGCTGTGAGGAAGGGTGTTCCGCACTGACTGTCAGAAATGCCCTTCTGACAGTGAAGAGCTACGGACTGATAGCTCCTCACCGGGGGCACAGAATGGGAAAGCTGAAAGTGCGCTGAAATCATCACACTGTCAGCTCTCTAGCAGTGTATTAAACCGCAAGTGTCCCAGGAGGTGAGAGCTCCTCTTTACCATCTCAATATACTGTACACCACACTATAAGGATAAGGCCTAACACAGCGTCCCACAGCAAAAAAGTTTTTGCAGAAACTCCACAGAGGTTTCCGTTTCCGCGCTCGTTTTGTACACAATACAGGACTGGGAGCAGAAAGCTTCATCCACTGTATAGTTGCCTGGCAGATTCACTGCAGCTCAGCTCCCATTGACTTCAAAAAGTGCTGAGATGCAGAGAAGGTGGCGACTGATATACAGTGGACAGAGCTTTCTGCTTCAGGCTCCGTATTGTGTACAGGACTGGTACCAGAAGTGGTTCCATACAGCTGATCGGTCTGAGGGCTGGGTGTCAGTCCCCTACAGATCAGGCATTTATAGCCTATCCTGACGATAAACCATAGAAAATTATACCTGGACAACCCCTTTAAATTTCCCCCCAAATGCCTCACACTTTAAAGAGGTCGTCCAGCATAATTTTTTTTTTTTGTTTAGAATTAGTCCGGGGAGATGAAAAACAAAACACACATAAAAAAAACCCCACACTCATGTGTTCCCAGTGCTCCGGTCCTGCAGTTCTGCTGGTAGTTACATGCCAGACTGGACCGCACTGGGAGACACTGAGACAGGCAGACTTCCCCCTGCACACTCGGATCGGCAGTGTGCTTAAAAAAATAGAAAGTGTTTTTAAGGGCTCGTTCACATCTGCGCCCGGGGTCTCCGCTTTCAGGTTTCCGTTTCCTGCCCGAAACTGGGCAGAAGACGGAAACCTGCAGGCATTTTTCAAACCCATTCAAATGAATGGGTTTGAAAAGTGTGCGTCCGTGAGCACCTGTGAGCGTTTTGTGCTCACCGTGGTGAAACGTTTTGTTTTTTTTAACCAGACACAGAGTCGAACAAGCAGGACTTTGTGTCTGGTTTAAAAAAAGAAAAACGGTTTCACCGCAGAGAGCATAAAACGCTCACCGGCGCTCACAGCCGGACTCGAATCGACAGGTTTCCGTCTACTGCATGCAAAAGATGGAAGCCTCAGAATGGAGACCAGACGCTGGTGTGAACCCAGTGTTAGCTGTGTTTTGCTCAGTAGGGCCTAATCCTTAGTGGCCCCTGCACACAGTATTATCCCCCAGAGTGGCCCATGCACACAGTATTATGCCCCAGAGTGGCCCCTGCACGCAGTATTATGCCCCAGAGTGGCCCCTGCACACAGTATTATGCCCCAGAGTGGCCCCTGCACACAGTATTATGCCCCAGAGTGGCCCCTGCACACAGTATTATGCCCCAGAGTGGACCCTGCACACAGTATTATGCCCCATAGTGGCCCCTGCAGAGTATTATACCCCATAGTGGCCCCTGCACAGAGTATTATGTCCCTCAGTGGCCCCTGCACACTGTATTATGTCCCTCAGTGGCCCCTGCACACAGTATTATGCCCCAGAGTGGCCCCTGCACACAGTATTATGCCCCATAGTGGCCCCTGCAGAGTATTACACCCCATAGTGGCCCCTGCACAGAGTATTATGTCCCTCAGTGGCCGTTGCACACAGTATTATGCATCACAGTGGACTTCCCGAAAAGGGAAGATGTGAACCGGGCCTAATACATATAACATACACTGATACACATACATTCATATACATACACACACACAAACCAATCTACATATATACAGGACTCACACAGTATATCAGACACTTTACACAAATATACACACACTAAATATACATATTTTACCCCAAAAATGTACTTATCCCCCAGAGTGGCCCCTGCACACTGTATTATGCGCCATAGTAGCCCCTGCACACAGTATTATGTCCCTCAGTGGCCCCTGCACATGGTATTATCCTCCATAGTGGCCCCTGCACATAGTATTATCCCCCATAGTGGCCCCTGCACTCAGTATTATCCCCAATAGTGGCCCCTGCACACAGTATTATGTCCCATAGTGGCCCCTGCACACAGTGTTATCCCCCATAGTGGCCCCTGCACACAGTATTATGTCCCATGGTGTCCCCTGCACACAGTATTAAGTCCCTCAGTGGCCCCTGCACATGGTATTATCCCCCATAGTGGCCCCTGCACATAGTATTATCCCCCATAGTGGCCCCTGCACACAGTATTATCCCCAATAGTGGCCCTGCACACAGTATTATCTCCAATAGTGGCCCCTGCACACAGTATTATCCCCCATAGTGGCCCCTGCACACAGTATTATGTCCCATAGTGGCCCCTGCACACATTATTATGTCCCACAGTGGCCCCTGCACACAGTATTATGTCCCACAGTGGCCCCTACACACAGTATTATCCCCCATAGTGGCCCCTGCACATAGTATTATCCCCCATAGTGGCCCCTGCACACAGTATTATCCCCAATAGTGGCCCCTGCACACAGTATTATCCCCAATAGTGGCCCTTGCACACAGTATTATCCCCAATAGTGGCCCCTGCACACAATATTATCCCCAATAGTGGCCCCTGCACACAATATTATCCCCAATAGTGGCCCCTGCACACAGTATTATTCCCCATAGTGGCCCCTGCACACCGTATTATCCCCCATAGTGGCCCCTGCACACAGTATTTTCCCCCATAGTGGCCCCTGCACACAGAATTTTCCCCCATAGTGGACCCTGCACACTGTATTATGCCCCATAGTGGCCCCTGCAGACAGTATTATCCCCCATAGTGGCCCCTGCACACAGTATTATCCCACATAATGGCCCCTGCACACAGTATTATCCCCCATAGTGGCCCCTGCACACAGTATTATCCCCCATAGTGGCCCCTGCACACTGTATTATGCCCCATAGTGGCTCCTGCACACAGTATTATTCCCCATAGTGGTTCCTGCACACAGTATTATTCCCCATAGTGGCTCCTGCACACAGTATTATCCCCCATAGTGGCCCCTGCACACAGTATTATCCCCCATAGTGGCCCCTGTACACAGTATTATCCCCAATAGTGGCCCCTGCACACTGTATTATGCCCCATAGTGGCTCCTGCACACAGTATTATCCCCAATAGTGGCCCCTGCACACAGTATTATCCCCAATAGTGGCCCCTGCACACAATATTATCCCCAATAGTGGCCCCTGCACACAGTATTATTCCCCATAGTGGCCCCTGTACACGGTATTATCCCCAATAGTGGCCCCTGCACACTGTATTATCCCCCATAGTGGCCCCTGCACACAGTATTATCTCCCATACTGGCCCCTGCACACAGTATTATCCCCAATAGTGGCCCCTGCACACAATATTATCCCCAATAGTGGCCCCTGCACACAGTATTATTCCCCATAGTGGCCCCTGTACACGGTATTATCCCCAATAGTGGCCCCTGCACACTGTATTATCCCCCATAGTGGCCCCTGCACACAGTATTATCTCCCATAGTGGCCCCTGCACACTGTATTATGCCCCATAGTGGCTCCTGCACACAGTATTATTCCCCATAGTGGCTCCTGCACACAGTATTATCCCCCATAGTGGCCCCTGCACACAGTATTATCCCCCATAGTGGCCCCTGTACACAGTATTATCCCCAATAGTGGCCCCTGCACACTGTATTATGCCCCATAGTGGCTCCTGCACACAGTATTATTCCCCATAGTGGCCCCTGCACACAGTATTATCCCCCATAGTGGCCCCTGCACACAGTATTATCCCCCATAGTGGTCCCTGCACACTGTATTATGCCCCATAGTGGCTCCAGCACACAGTATTATTCCCCATAGTGGCCCCTGCACACAGTATTATCCCCCCATAGTGGCCCCTGTAGACTGTATTATCCCCCATAGTGGCCCCTGCACACAGTATTATCCCCCATAGTGGCCCCTGGCATAACATACATTTACACACATACATTCATACACAAAGACACCAATCTACATATATACAGGACTCACACAGTATATCAGACACTTTACACAAATATACACACATTAAATATACATATTTTACCGAAAAAATGTACTTACATTTAGCTGTGTCCTGTTTGTCCTGTCTGGCAATGGAGAGAGCTTTTCATGTACAGCAGCCGGCAGACTTCCCCCTGCACACTCCGATCTGTGTGGGGGAGGGGCAGCACAGCTCCTGCTACATGACAGCAGTGTGCAGGGAGCAGACACACTCGCAGTGATTGGTACAGGGGCCCATTTTGGCATGGTCAGGATCCCGATCGGGCCCCTGAAGATCCCGATCGGGCCCCTGACAAGTGCATTTAGATAAAACTAATAGTCAGGCTCGGGGGCCCACCGGGGGATTCCCCAATTCCCCGGCAGGCCAGTCCGACCCTGTACAGGTGACTATAGGAGGATTATAATGTGTGTGGGCACATGAAAAAATGAATGGGAATGAACGGAGTCAACATAAAGGTGGGTGGAGCTAAGTTTGCCACGGCACGCACGCACGCCACATATTTTGTCCCTCTTTCAGGTTTTCAAAAGTTGGGAGGTATGCTGTGACATCACAATGGGTGTAGAATGTGTAAAGTTCTCAGTGTCGGCCATCTTGTGTCACTAGAGCTTGACAGCTTGAAGAAGACAGACGATCAGGTAAGTAGCTCTTCACTTAGTGCTGACTCCTTCACACATTGTGTTGTTGGACAGAGGAGGGAGGATCAGAAATTTAGGATTGTTCCATCAACACTGCCAACATCTCAGCTAGACCTCTGCACAACATGATTCTTGCTGTGATTGTCCGGACAATTCTTTGCCAGACAGACAATTCTTTGGAATGTTCTTCAGCCTTATTCTATGAACATGAGCACACCCGGGGAATGGGTATTTACCCCTACAAAATATGAATAACACATATGATAAAAATATTACAGCCCTCAAAACCGCACATACAAAAAAAAACTAAAATGTGTCTGGTCTTGGACCAGAAATTGGCCCAGTACTGAAGTGGTTAATAGCCCCCTGCATATTACTACTGCCACCCAAGTGCTGGTGTGAGTACTGCAACTCCGACCCATTCACTTGAGAGCAACAATAATGCAGAGAACATGTGTAAGGGTCTTCACGTAGACTATAAACAAAGCGGGTACCCAGGGAAACCCACATACCCAATAGACTATAACGGGGGTCTGTTGGGTTTCGGCCTGAAAAGGGCAGAAAATGCGGAGAGAAAAGCTCTGATTGCAGCGTTTTTTTTTTCTCCGCATTTTTAAGCATGTTCATGGACGGAAACCCCGAACAGAGTTCCAGCGCTAGTGTGAACCTAGCCTTAGTTATAAAGCATGGAGAATTGAGCAGATGTTACAATGTAAAATGAATAGACGAATTGGTGTTTCACATTTCACTCCTCATAAAGAGTTAATACCAGGGAATGAGTTAGTAACATGTATATTATACTGCAATAAGCAAGACCTCATACAGCAATGTCTATAGAGATAGGCCTTAGTGCTAAAACACTGGTTGGTACTTAAGGGGTTAAATCCTCAGGCTGCATGAGTCACCATGGTAACTGCAGCCACAGCCAATAGGATTGCAGGACAGGAATTTGAAAATTCAGTTGTCTGCAGTCAGTTAGTAGATGAGAGAAGACGGACGTGCACATGCCCACTCTGCAGCCGGGAGGACTCTGGTAAGTGACCGGGATCTGATCCTTATACTGAAGATCTTAAGACATGACCGATCATTACACAGACTGTATTACAGGTAACACTAGGGGGCGACTGTTACTAACTGACCAGTATTAGTCTCTGTTCACATGAGCTTCTCTCCAGTAACGAACAGTGCCCCCCCCCCCCCCCGGCTGACACCGACGCCGAAGACCTCGACTGACCCCTCCTATGCATTCCTGCGCGCTCTATTATGCCCCATAGTGGCCCCCGCACCCAGTATTATGTCACTCAATGGCCCCTCCACACAGTATTATCCCCCATAGTGGTCCCTGCACACAGTATTATCCCCCATAGTGGCCCCTGCACACAGTATTATCCCCCATAGTGGCCCCTGCACACAGTATTATCCCCCATAGTGGCTCCTGCACACAGTATTATCCCCCATAGTGGCCCCTGCACACAGTATTATCCTCCATAGTGGCCCCTGCACATGGTATTATCCCCCATACTGGCCCCTGCATGCAGTAGTATCCCCCATAGTGGCCCCTGCACGCAGTATTATCCCCCATAGTGGCCCCTGCACACAGTATTATGTCCCATAGTGGCCCCTGCACACAGTATTATCCCCCATAGTGGCCCCTGCACACAGTATTATCCCCCATAGTGGCCCCTGCACACAGTATTATCCCCCATAGTGGCTCCTGCACACAGTATTATCCCCCATAGTGGCCCCTGCACACAGTATTATCCTCCATAGTGGCCCCTGCACATGGTATTATCCCCCGTACTGGCCCCTGCATGCAGTAGTATCCCCCATAGTGGCCCCTGCACGCAGTATTATCCCCCATAGTGGCCCCTGCACACAGTATTATCCCCCATAGTGGCCCCTGCACACAGTATTATCCTCCATAGTGGCCCCTGCACACAGTATTATCCCCCATAGTGGCCCCTACACATAGTATTATCCCCCATAGTGGCCCCTGCACACAGTATTATCCTCCATAGTGGCCCCTGCACACGGTATTATCCCCCATAGTGGCCCTGCACGCAGTATTATCCCCCATAGTGGCCCCTGCACGCAGTATTATCCCCCATAGTGGCCCCTGCACACAGTATTATCCCCCATAGTGGCCCCTGCACACAGTATTATCCCCATAGTGGTCCCTGCACACAGTATTATCCTCCATAGTGGCCCCTGCACTTGGTATTATCCCCCATAGTGGCCCCTGCACGCAGTATTATCCCCCATAGTAGCCCCTGCACACAGTATTATCCCCCATAGTGGCCCCTGCACACAGTATTATCCCCCATAGTGTCCCCTGCACACAGTATTATCCCCCATAATGAGGGGCCACTATGGGGGATAATACTGTGTGCAGGGGACACTATGGGGGTTAATACTGTGTGCAGGGGCCACTATGGGGGATAACACTATTATGTCCCACTGTGGACACCCATAAACAATTATTATACTCCGTCTCTCTATCATTTATATAACAAATAAAACACATTTCCATTAATATTTCAGACATTTTTAATACGATTTCTTCCCCTGTCCAGTAACATGAGTTGTCATCAGTTATCTCCGCTCAGTCAGGTTTAGGATGTTATAGGGCAGGCAGAAGAGCGCAGTCAGCTCTGCTATACTACATAGGTATAACAGTGAGAGCCTGACGTCCTGATATTATATTTCTACCATTATAACCAATGACATCTGTCCTGCCTTCTATTTCCATCCATTAGGAACACAAGTCATAGTCTGTCTTCACTTAGTACATGTGGTAGGAAATGCTCTCAGCACATACACCAAATATGTCTATGGGGGACAGATAAAGCATGGCTGCCGTATACTTGTAGCCATTTTATAGACAGTAGGATTATTTCCGCTGTGCAGCCAGCAGGTACTATGTACACTGTGCAATACGGATTTTTACAATGGTGATGGGTGATATATGTACCTGTGAGACACCCAGTTACAAGGGTTAGAGACAGCCACTAGATGTTTATATTAGAAGTATTTCTAGACATGTGTGTCACACAAATGCCACAAACGCAATGTGAACAGAGCCTTACCACTAGTCGTATGGCGCACATTTATAGCTTTTCTCCCTGTATTTGAATGATCACTTCTATCATAGACTTTATTTGTAGCTGACTTACATGGTTTTATCTTTGCTACGCAGGACAAAGAACAAGAATTGCATCAGAAGAATCCAGGTAGTATATATGTAATATCTGTGTAAGTGGTGTCCAGTTTTGTATCAGGTATGTATATAAAAAGCATGTGAATGGTATGGTATGTATATTATATATTAATGCACACTTGAGGAATGACAACAGTGACACGTGGGGTACAACAACATCATGATGCTTGCATCTAAGCATCACGATATCGGTGTGACCCACTCAACCACTAAGGCCCAATCACAGGCCTCAGTGGTCCCCAGGGCTGCCGACATCATTTAGAAGGCCACAATAGGCCCGAACAGGATGCCTAGGGTCAACGATGATCGATGGAGAGGAGGAGTCGTCGATGGAGAGGAGGAGTCGTTGATGGAGAGGAGAAGAGGAGTCGTTGATGGAGAGGAGAAGAGAAGTCATTGATGGAATGGAGGAGTCACCACGATAGGCCCGAACAGGATGCCAAGGGTCGTCGATGGAGAGAGAAGAGGAGTTGTTGATGGAGAGGAGGAGTCATTGATGGAGAGGAGGGGGAGTCATCGATGGAGAGGAGGAGGAGGAGTCGTCGATGGAGAGGAGTAGAAGTACAGAAAGGAGAGGTAGGAGGTGAGGAGCAGTGGGCGGAGAAGAGTGGAAGAGTAGGAAAACAGGAGGGGTAGATGTAGAGGAGAAAAAGGTTACGAGGATAAGGGTTGAAGGGAAGGGCATTGAGGAGAAGGGATTGAGGGAAGGAGAGATAGAAATAGATAAGGAGTAGGAGAAGAAGATGTGTAGCTGGAAAAGAAGAAGCAGAGAGGAGAAGTTTTAGATGAAGAGGAGAGGAGGAGTCGTCAGAAGAGAGGAGGAGTCGTCAATGAAGAGGAGTGGGGAGGAGGAGTTGTCGATGGAGAGGAAGAGAGGAGAGGAGGAGTCGTTGATGGAGAGGACTGGTGAGAAGGAGTTGACGATAGAGAGGAGGAGAGGTCGTCGATGGAGAGGAGGAGTCGTCAATGGAGGAGAGGAGGAGTCATCGATGGATAGGAGGAGTCAATGGAGAGGAGAGGTTGTCGATGGATAGGAGAAAAGGAGTCGTCAATGGAGAGGAGAGGAGGAGTCATCGATGGAGTGGAGGAGAGCAGTCGTCAATGGAGTGGAGGAGTCGTCGATGGAGAGGAGAAGAGGAGAGGGGGAGTCGATGGAGAGGAAAGGTTGTCAACAGAGAGGAGGAGAGGAGTCGTCGTTGATGGAGAGGAGGAGAGGTCGTCGATGGAGAGGAGAAGTCGTCGATGGAGAGGAGAAGAGGAGTTGATGATGGAGAGGAGGAGGAGGAGTCGTCGATGGAGAGGAGGAGTCAATGGAGAGGAGAGGCTGTTGTTGGATAGGAGAAAAGGAGTCCTCAATGGAGAGGAGAGGAGGAGTCATCAATGGAGTGGAGGAGAGGAGTCGTCGATGGAGAGGAGAAGAGGAGTTGTTGATGGAGAGGAGGAGTCATTGATGGAGAGGAGGAGGAGGAGTCGTCGATGGAGAGGAGTTGAAATACAGAAAGGAGAGGTAGGAGGTGAGGAGCAGTGGGCGGAGAAGAGTGGAAGAGTAGGAAAACAGGAGGGGTAGATGTAGAGGAGAAAAAGGTTACGAGGATAAGGGTTGAAGGGAAGGGCATTGAGGAGAAGGGATTGAGGGAAAGAGAAATAGAAATAAATAAGGAGTAGGAGAAGAAGATGTGTAGCTGGAAAAGAAGAAGCGGAGAGGAGAAGTCTTCGATGGAGAGGAGGAGTGGAGAGTAGAGGTTGTCAATGAAGAGGAGTGGGGAGGAGGAGTTGTCGATGGAGAGGAAGAGAGGAGAGGAGGCGTCGTTGATGGAGAGGAGTGGTGAGAAGGAGTTGACGATAGAGAGGAGGAGAGGTCGTCGATGGAGAGGAGGAGTCGTCAATGGAGGAGAGGAGGAGTCATCGATGGATAGGAGGAGTCAATGGAGAGGAGAGGTTGTCGATGGATAGAAGAAAAGGAGTCATCAATGGAGAGGAGAGGAGGAGTCATCGATGGAGTGGAGGAGAGCAGTCGTCAATGGAGTGGAGGAGTCGTCGATGAAGAGGAGAAGAGGAGAGGGGGAGTCGATGGAGAGGAAAGGTTGTCAACAGAGAGGAGGAGAGGAGTCGTCGTTGATGGAGAGGAGGAGAGGTCATCGATGGAGAGGAGGAGTCGTCGATGGAGAGGAGAAGAGGAGTTGTTGATGGAGAGGAGGAGGAGGAGTCGTCGATGGAGAGGAGGAGTCAATGGAGAGTAGAGGCTGTTGATGGATAGGAGAAAAGGAGTCCTCAATGGAGAGGAGAGGAGGAGTCATCAATGGAGTGGAGGAGAGGAGTCGTCGATGGAGAGGAGAAGAGGAGTTGTTGATGGAGAGGAGGAGTCATTGATGGAGAGGAGGAGGAGGAGTCGTCGATGGAGAGGAGTTGAAATACAGAAAGGAGAGGTAGGAGGTGAGGAGCAGTGGGCGGAGAAGAGTGGAAGAGTAGGAAAACAGGAGGGGTAGATGTAGAGGAGAAAAAGGTTACGAGGATAAGGGTTGAAGGGAAGGGCATTGAGGAGAAGGGATTGAGGGAAAGAAATAGAAATAAATAAGGAGTAGGAGAAGAAGATGTGTAGCTGGAAAAGAAGAAGCGGAGAGGAGAAGTCTTCGATGGAGAGGAGGAGTGGAGAGTAGAGGTTGTCAATGAAGAGGAGTGGGGAGGAGGAGTTGTCGATGGAGAGGAAGAGAGGAGAGGAGGAGTCGTTGATGGAGAGGAGTGGTGAGAAGGAGTTGACGATAGAGAGGAGGAGAGGTCGTCGATGGAGAGGAGGAGTCGTCAATGGAGGAGAGGAGGAGTCATCGATGGATAGGAGGAGTCAATGGAGAGGAGAGGTTGTCGATGGATAGGAGAAAAGGAGTCATCAATGGAGAGGAGAGGAGGAGTCATCGATGGAGTGGAGGAGAGCAGTCGTCAATGGAGTGGAGGAGTCGTCGATGAAGAGGAGAAGAGGAGAGGGGGAGTCGATGGAGAGGAAAGGTTGTCAACAGAGAGGAGGAGAGGAGTCGTCGTTGATGGAGAGGAGGAGAGGTCATCGATGGAGAGGAGGAGTCGTCGATGGAGAGGAGAAGAGGAGTTGTTGATGGAGAGGAGGAGTCAATGGAGAGGAGAGGCTGTTGATGGATAGGAGAAAAGGAGTCCTCAATGGAGAGGAGAGGAGGAGTCATCAATGGAGTGGAGGAGAGGAGTCGTCGATGGAGAGGAGAAGAGGAGTTGTTGATGGAGAGGAGGAGTCATTGATGGAGAGGAGGAGGAGGAGTCGTCGATGGAGAGGAGTTGAAATACAGAAAGGAGAGGTAGGAGGTGAGGAGCAGTGGGCGGAGAAGAGTAGGAAAACAGGAGGGGTAGATGTAGAGGAGAAAAAGGTTACGAGGATAAGGGTTGAAGGGAAGGGCATTGAGGAGAAGGGATTGAGGGAAAGAGAGATAGAAATAGATAAGGAGTAGGAGAAGAAGATGTGTAGCTGGAAAAGAAGAAGCGGAGAGGAGAAGTCTTCGATGGAGAGGAGGAGTGGAGAGTAGAGGTTGTCGATGAAGAGGAGGGGAGGAGTCGTCAGAAGAGAGGAGGAGTCGTCAATGAAGAGGAGTGGGGAGGAGGAGTCGTCGATGGAGAGGAAGAGAGGAGAGGAGGAGTCGACCATGGAGAGGAGTGGAGAGAAGGAGTAGATGAAAGAGAGGAGGAGAGGTCGTCGATGGAGAGGAGGAGTCGTCAATGGAGAAGAGGAGGAGTCATTGATGGATAGGAGGAGTCAATGGAGAGGAGAGGTTGTTGATGGATAGGAGAAAAGGAGTCGTCAATGGAGAGAAGAGGAGGAGTCATCGATGGAGTGGACGAGAGCAGTCATCAATGGAGTGGAGGAGTCGTCGATGGAGAGGAGAAGAGGAGAGGGGGAGTCGATGGAGAGGAAAGGTTGTCAACAGAGAGGAGGAGAGGAGTCGTCGTTGATGGAGAGGAGGAGTCGTCAATGGAGAGGAGAAGAGGAGTTGTTGATGGAGAGGAGGAGGAGGAGTCGTCGATGGAGAGGAGGAGTCAATGGAGAGGAGAGGCTGTTGATGGATAGGAGAAAAGGAGTCGTCAATGGAGAGAAGAGGAGGAGTCATTGATGGAGTGGACGAGAGCAGTCATCAATTGAGTGGAGGAGTCGTCGATGGAGAGGAGAAGAGGAGAGGGGGAGTCGATGGAGAGGAAAGGTTGTCAACAGAGAGGAGGAGAGGAGTCGTCGTTGATGGAGAGGAGGAGTCGTCAATGGAGAGGAGAAGAGGAGTTGTTGATGGAGAGGAGGAGGAGGAGTCGTCGATGGAGAGGAGGAGTCAATGGAGAGGAGAGGCTGTTGATGGATAGGAGAAAAGGATTCGTCACTGGAGAGGAGAGGAGGAGTCATCGATGGAGTGGAGGAGAGGAGTCGTCGTCAATGGAGTGGAGGAGTGGTCGATGGAGAAGAGGAGAGGGGGAGTCGGTGGAGAGGAAAGGTTGTCGACAGAGAGGAGGAGAGGAGTCGTCGTTGATGGAGAGGTCATCAATGGAGAGGAGGAGTCGTCGATGGAGAGGAGAAGAGGAGTTGTTGATGGAGAGGAGGAGTCATTGATGGAGAGGAGGAGGAGGAGTCGATGGAGAGGAGTTGAAGTACAGAAAAGAGAGGTAGGAGGTGAGGAGCAGTGGGCGGAGAAGAGTGGAAGAGTAGGAAAACAGGAGGGGTAGATGTAGAGGAGAAAATGGTTACGAGGATAAGGGTTGAAGGGAAGGGCATTGAGGAGAAGGGATTGAGGGAAAGAGATAGAAATAGATAAGGAGTAGGAGAAGAAGATGTGTAGCTGGAAAAGAAGAAGCGGAGAGGAGAAGTCTTCAATGGAGAGAAGGAGTGGAGAGTAGAGGTCGTCGATAAAGAGGAGCGGAAGAGTCGTCAGAAGAGAGGAGGAGTCGTCAATGAAGAGGAGTGGGGAGGAGGAGTCGTTGATGGAGAGGAAGAGAGGAGAGGAGGAGGAGTCGATGCAGAGGAGTGGCGAGAAGGAGTCGACGATAGAGAGGAGGAGAGGTCGTCGATGGGAGGAGGAGTCATCAATGGAGGAGAGGAGGAGTCATCGATGGAGAGGAGGAGTCAATGGAGAGGAGAGGCTGTTGATGGATAGGAGAAATGGAGTCGTCAGTGGAGAGGAGAGGAGGAGTCATCGATGGAGTGGAGGAGAAGAGTCGTCGTTGATGGAGAGGAGGAGAGGTCATCGATGGAGAGGAGGAGTCGTCGATGGAGAGGAGGAGAGGAGGAGTCATTGATGGAGAGGAGGAGGAGGAGTCGTTGTTGATGGAGAGGAGTAGAAGTACAGAAAGGAGAGGTAGGAGGTGAGGAGCAGTGGGCGGAGAAGAGTGGAAGAGTAGGAAAACAGGAGGGGTAGATGTAGAGGAGAAAAAGGTTACGAGGATAAGGGTTGAAGGGAAGGGCATTGAGGAGAAGGGATTGAGGGAAAGAGATAGAAATAGATAAGGAGTAGGAGAAGAAGATGTGTAGCTGGAAAAGAAGAAGCAGAGAGGAGAAGTCTTCGATGGAGAGGAGGAGTGGAGAGTAGAGGTCGTCGATGAAGAGGAGAGGGGACGTCGTTAAACAAGAGAAGTGGGGAGGAGGAGTCGTCGATGGATAGGAAGAGAGGAGAGGAGGAGTCATCGATGGAGAGGAGGAGTCAATGGAGAGGAGAGGTTGTCGATGGATAGGAGAAAAAGAGTCATCAATGGAGAGGAGAGGAGGAGTCATCGATGAAGTGGAGGAGAGGAGTCGTCGTCAATGGAGTGGAGGAGTCGTCGATAGAGAGGAGAAGAGTAGAGGGGGAGTCGATGGAGAGGAAAGGTTGTCGACAGAGAGGAGGAGAGCAGTCGTCGTTGATTGAGATTGAGAGGAGGAGAGGTCATCGATACAGAGGAGGAGTCGTCGATGGAGAGGAGGAAAGAAGAGAAGGAGTCGATGAATAGGAGGAGGAGAGAGGAAGAGTCGTCGATAAAGAGGAGAGGAAGAGGAGTCGATGGAGAGGAGGAGTTGTCGATGGAGAAGAAAGATTGTCGATGGTGAGGAGAAAACGATTCGTCAATGGAGAGGGAGAGAAGAGAGGAGGAGTCGTCGACGGAGAGGAGTGGAGAGAAGGAGTCGACGATAGAGGAGGAGAGGTCGCCGATGGAGAGGAGGAGTCATCAATGGAGGAGAGGAGGAGTCATCGATGGAGAGGAGGAGTCAATGGAGAGGAGAGGTTGTCGATGGATAGGAGAAAAGGAGTCGTCAATGGAGAGGAGAGGAGGAGTCATCGATGGAGTGGAGGAGAGGAGTCGTCAATGGAGTGGAAGAGTCGTCGATGGAGAGGAGAAGAGGAGAGGGGGAGTCAATAGAGAGGAAAGGTTGTCGACAGAGAGGAGTAGAGTCGTCATTGTTGATGGAGAGGAGGAGAGGTCGTCGATGGAGAGGAGGAAAGAGGAGGAGAGAGTTGATGAATAGGAGGAGGAGAGAGGAAGAGTTGTCGATAAAGAGGAGAGGAAGAGGAGTCGATGGAGAGGAGGAGTTGTCGATGCAGAAGAAAGATTTTCGATGGAGAGGAGAAAACAACTCGTCAATGGAGAGGAGGAGAGGAGGAATCGTCAAGGGAGAGGAGTCGATGGAGAGTAGAGGAGGAGTCGATGGAGAGGAAAGGTTGTCGATGGAGAGGAGGAGAGGAGAAAAGGAGTCAGCAATGGAGAGGAGGAGAGGAGTCGTCATCATTGGACATGCTTGACCCCATCAGCTGCTTTTGTGGCTTTATTAAGATGGGTTCCTACACTAACACTTTACATATAGGGCAGGAGATAAACTTCTTAAAGACTCACTGCTACAGTACAGTTTCTAAGAACTTGATTTCGGAGAGCTTTTCTATAGGGGGAGGGTCAGCATGGGTCAGTAAGTAAAGTCTTAGTGTAGGGACCCATCTGAATGAGGTCGCCTTGACGTGGCAGATGGGCTCGCACAATTGAACAAACTGTGCGCCAAGAACCTCACATTTAAGTTAGCAAATAGAATTTACAAAATTCACACAAGAAGGGGAAAGGTATGCTATGGACGTTCATTGCAATGCAATTGTGAATGTGACCTCTTCTAGTTGTGTAACTATGTAAAACTAGCATCAACAATCCAATACAAGTAATAACGTAGTGCTGTTAAATTCTGAACATTCATAGACTGATAAAAGAATTAAACACCAGTTCCACCTATTTCTAGTGTCAAGATCTGGGGTTGCTAGGTGATTGGCACAGACACAGACTCCAAGATGTCAGTCCAAAGTGTAGAGTTTTATTCACTCCAACAGTCAGTGGTACATGCAGCAGCAAAGTAAAGTATAAAATAAAAACCTGCTCATTTGGGCTCTAACTAAACAAAAGTTGGTTGCCTCACCTATAATAATAACCAGTTTGAATCGTCAGGAACCTCTTAGGTAGTAACAAGCTCGTAGTTAGTCTGCTAGGAGAGCATATAAACCTGCGGTCACACTAGCGTTCTGTGACCATTTGGTGACTCCATCCCTTATTCCACCTAAAATATGTGGAGGTTACAAGCAGGACTTCACTGTTTGCCAATTTTAGGGAGAAATGCATTGGACCACATTCTGATTTATAGAGTTTGCGAGTAACCACTTTTTAAGCGGATAGGGTTTTCTGTATTTCCACAAGTGGACCCAAAGAAGAAAACCCGAACGCTAGTGTGAACCTAGCGTAACAGTCAGCATTTAGGGTGTGCAATACAATATGAAGACAATATGTGAGATCAGCTCCTGCTTTAAAGCTCCGGCCCGGCTTGCGTGTGTAGGCGCGATGACGTCATCACATCGCGCCTACACATGCAAGCCGGGCCGGAGCTAAGCAGGAGCTGAGGTCAGAGCTCCTGCTTTAATCGCGTATGTGACTGGAGAGAGGAGCGTCGGGGGAACGATGGAAGGTGAGTGATAGAAGGTGAGTGTAATTGTTTGTTTTGTATTAAATATTAATGTGGAACATAATGAAGGGGGCCCATGAAACTGGGGGGGGAGCAAATGAAGGGGAGGGGGGGACGGCATGACACTGGGGAAGATGAAGGGGGTGGGGAGAGAACGGCATGAAACTAGGGACAGAGATGGCGGGGGCCCAATGAAACTGGGGGGCAAATGAAGGGGAGGGGGGAACGGCGTGACACTGGGAAAGATGAAGGGGGTGGGGAGAGAACGGCATGAAACTGGGGACAGAGGTGGAGGGGGCCCAATGAAACTGGGGACAAATGAAGGGGAGGGGGGAACGGCATGACACTGGGGCAGAGACGGGGGACATTAAACTGTGGGCAGATGAAGGGGGAGAACGTGATGAAACTGGGGACAGAGATGGAGGGGGGACATGAAACTGGGGGCAGAGGAAGGGTGTATATGAAACTGGGGGAGAGATGGAGGAGGGGCATATAATTTACAGGTGACTGTAGGAGGATTATACTGTGTGGGAGCACATGATAAATGAATGAGAATGGGTGGAATCAACATAAAAGTGGGTGGAGCCAAATTTGCCGCACATTTTACCCCTCTTTCTACTCTTTAAAAATTGGGAGGTATGGCGTTGGTGACGCCACACTCCTGCATGACGTCATTCGCTTCATCTGCGACGCACAGTGTCTCGACTCCCCCGCCTCCTTTACTAGGGGGCCCACTGAGGCTCTGTCGCCCAAGGGCCCATAAAAACCTGGAGCCGGCCCTGGGTCAGCATGTCCCGATTTCAACTGAATACACAGGCGTTTAAAGCAGGAGCTGTCACAGCTCAGCTCCTGTTTTAACGCTGAGCTCCGGCATTTGTAGTCGCGATGTGATGACGTCACATCGCGCCTACAATATGTGTATGAGGGAGAGAGCTGCGGGGGAACGAGGAAAGGTGAGCGCGTGTGTGTGTGTGTGTGAGAACAGCATGACACTGGGGCAGATGGAGGGGGAGAGAACAGCATGACACTGGGGCAGATGAAGGGGGGAGAACGGCATGACACTGGGGCAGATGAAGGGGGAGAAAACAGCATGACACTGGGGCAAATGAAGGGGGGGGAGAACGGCATGACCCTGGGGCAGATGAAGGGGGGAGAACGGCATGACACTGGGGCAAATGAAGGGGAAGAGAACAGCATGACACTGGGGCAGATGAAGGGGGGAGAACGGCATGACACTGGGGCAGATGGAGGGGGAGAACAGCATGACACTGGGGTGGATGGAGGGGGGAGAACAGCATGACACTGGGGCAGATGAAGGGGCGAGAACGGCATGACACTGGGGCAAATGAAGGGGGACAGAACGGCATGACACTGGGGCAAATGAAGGGGGGGAGAACGGCATGACACTGAGGCAGATGAAGGGGGGAGAATGGTATGATACTGGGGCAGATGAAGGGGGGGATGGCATGACACTGGGGCAGATGAAGGGGGGGAGAATGGCATGACATTGGGGCAGATGAAGGGGGAGAGAATGGCATGACATTGGGACAGATGAAGGGGGAGAACGGCATGACACTGGGGCAGAGACGGGGGGGGACATGAAACTGTGGGCAGATAAAGGGGTAGAATGGCATTAAACTAGTGACATAGAGGGGGGACATGAAACTAAGGGTAGATGAAGGGTGTATATGAAAATGGGGGAGAGATGGAGGGGGGACATATAATTTACGGGTGACTGTAGGAGGATTATACTGTGTGGAATCACATGAATAATGAATGAGAATGGGCGGAGTCAACATAAAAGTGGGCTGGGCCTAATTTGCTGCAGCACGCTGCACGTAGGGCCCCACCAAAGTCAATTGCCCAGGGCCCCGCAAACCCTGGATCCGCCACTGACTAGGCCCAGGTAGCCCACTACCTCATGGAGGTAGCCACCGTGTTGAGGTATTCGTGTACTGCACAGACCTCTATCCTAACAAGCATTAGATCAAGTAAAGGGGTTTTGCAGACCCCCGAGTATAATGATCGGCGGACCGGGAGAGGTAATAAACATAAAAAATACAGTTACTTACCTCTCCACGATCCTGCCAGGCCTCCTTCCTGATGTCCTCTCTGACGTCTCTGATGTCACATGAACCCGGCCTGCGTCCCAGGTCATGTGACATCTGACGTCATTTCAGAACAACGGCAGCGGAGAAGACAGCATAGGAGCTGGGGGACAGGTAAGAAACAGTAATTTTTTATGTTTTTATTCCCACCGGGTCTCCAATTATTATACTCTGGGGTCTGAAAAGACCCCAGAGTATAATAATCGTTTATGGGTGTCAACTATGGGATATAATAGTGTGTACAGGGGCCAGTAAGGGACAAAATACTGTGTGCAGGGGCCAGTAAGGGACATAATAGTGTGTGCAGGGACCAGTAAGGGACATAATAGTGTGTGCAGGGGCCACTATGGGGGATAATACTGTGTGCAGGGGCCACTAAGGGACATAATACTGAGTGCAGTGGCCACTATGGGGCATAATACTGTGTGCAGGGGCCACTAAGGGACATAATACTATGTGCAGGGGCCAGTAAGGGATATAATAGTGTGTGCAGGGGCCACTATGGGGGATAATACCGTGTACAGGGGCCAGTAAGGGACATAATACTGTGTGCAGGGGCCACTATGGGGCATAATACTGTGTGCAGGGGCCACTATGGGACATAATACTGTGTGCAGGGGCCAGTAAGGGACATAATACTGAGTGCAGGGGCCAGTAAGGGACATAATAGTGTGTGCAGGGGCCCGTAAGGGACATAATACTGTGTGCAGGGGCCACTATGGGGCATAATACTGTGTGCAGGGGCCACCAAGGGACATAATACTGTGTGCAGGGGCCACCAAGGGACATAATACTGTGTGCAGGGGCCACTATGGGGCATAATACTGTGTGCAGGGGCCACTAAGGGACATAATACTATGTGCAGGGGCCAGTAAGGGACATACTAGTGTGTGCAGGGGCCACTATAGGGGATAATACCGTGTGCAGGGGCCACTAAGGGACATAATACTGTGTGCAGGGGCCACTGAGGGACATAATACTATGTGCAGGGGCCAGTAAGGGACATAATAGTGTGTGCAGGGGCCACTATGGGGGATAATACCGTGTGCAGGGGCCACTAAGGGACATAATACTGTGTGCAGGGGGCACTATGGGGCATAATACTGTGTGCAGGGGCCACTAAGGGACATAATAGAGTGCGGAGGAAGGGGCTGGTCGAGGTCTTCGACATCGGTGTCAGTTGGAGGGGGCATGTCTAAAGTTCGCCACGGGGCCCCGCCATTCCTAGTTGTACGTGCATCCAAAATAAAAAATGCATTCATAATTACACGCATCCTCCAATCCATTTCTGCACTGAGACAGCCTTACCTCTCTGTATAGAAAGCGGCTGCAGCTATGACGTTACATCACCTGGACCACTACAGTCAGTCACTGCTCTAAGCTGAGATGGGTGATTGTTTACAACGGTCTAGTCAACGCCAAGCATCTCTGTACACAATCTGGATAGTGACGAGGGAAGGATGCAGGTACAGCTGGGTTCACATCAGCATTTCAACTATGTTCGGGGTTTCCATCCCCAAATCCGCTAGAAAAATGCGGAGAGAAAAGTCTACTAAGCCTTAGCTGAGCTTTTCTGGCTTATATGAAGGGGTGAATCCAGTATCGTTCACAGTTGTATCATCACAGCCTCAGAAATGATTTCCACATCACTAATTGTTCATTTTCTGTAAGTGGGTTATACTCAAAGGGTCATGGCTGCTAGATCCATGCTCATGCTACAGCAGTACCGAGTGCCCTATAACGTAAGGCCTTCATCTCCTCCATGGTCCCTACCATCATGTAGCTGCATCAGTCCCTATAGGAAACAAACCCATCATACAGTCAATAAATAGCTCCCTCGCTTTATAAAGTAATAGGAAATACAGACTATATAATGCACACCTCCCAACTTTGAAGAGTAGAAAGAGGGACAAAATGCGCACTGTGGCAAATTTAGCTCCGCCCATTCTCATTATAATATTATCATTCTTATTATAATTTTTCATGTGTCCTCACACAGTATAATCCTCCTACAGTCACCCTTAAATTATATGTCTCAGGGGCCACATGGTGGCTCAGTGGTTAGCTCTGTAGCCTTGCAGCGCTGGAGTCCTGGTGTTCAAATCCCGCCAAGGACGAAAAACCATCTGCAAGGAGTTTGTATGTTCTCCCCATGTTTGCATGGATTTCCGTCCCATATTCCAAAGACATACTGATGGGGGGGAAAAAAGTACATTGTGAGCTCTATGTGGGGCTCACAATCTACATAAAAAAATAAAAAAAATTGTATGTCCCCCCTCTATCTCTCCCACCGTTTCATATAACCTCTTCATCTGCCCCCAGTTTCATATCCCCCATCTCTGCCCACAGTCTCATGCCGTTCTCCCCCCTTCATCTGCCCAAGTGTCATGCCGTTCTCCCCCCCCCTTCGTCTGCCCTAGTGTCATGCAATCCCCCGCCTTCATCTGCCCACAGTTTCATGGGCCCCCTTCTTTATGTTCCACAAAACACTTATACTCACCTTCCAACGCTCCCCTACAGCTCTCTGCGCAGTCTCACTCGCATAGTTGTAGGCGCGATGTCACGTCATCACATCGCGCCTACACATGCAAGAGCCGGAGCGCAGCGTTAAAGCAGGAGCTGAGCTGTGACAGCTCCTGCTTTAATCGCCTGTGTATTCAGCTCATCGGTGTCCTCAACTCAGCGTTTCCGCAAATATAATTGACATGCTGCATTTTTCAAAAACGCAGCTTTTCCGCATTTTTTTTTCCGCAGTGTGGGGCTAGGATTAGACAAAATTGCATTCACTATGCTGGTACTGTAAAACGCAGCGTTTTTTTTCGCTGCGTTTCTACCAAGTGGGGCCTTAGCCTAAGGGAAGAAAATCTGCAGATAAAAACGCGATGGAAAAATGCTGCGGAAAAAACTTAATGAAATTGCTGCGTTTCACTATATGAGGCCTTATTAGTAGAGATGAGCGAACAGTGTTCTATCGAACTCATGTTCGATCGGATATTAGGCTGTTCGGCATGTTCGAATCGAATCGAACACCGCGTGGTAAAGTGCGCCATTACTCGATTCCCCTCCCACCTTCCCTGGCGCCTTTTTTGCTCCAATAACAGCGCAGGGTAGGTGGGACAGGAACTACGACACCGGTGACGTTGAGAAAAGTAGGCAAAACCCATTGGCTGCCGAAAACATGTGACCTCTAATTTAAAAGAACAGCGCCGCCCAGGTTCGCGTCATTCTGAGCTTGCAATTCACCGAGGACGGAGGTTTCCGTCCAGCTAGCTAGGGCTTAGATTCTGGGTAGGCAGGGACAGGCTAGGATAGGAAGGAGAAGACAACCAACAGCTCTTATAAGAGCTAAATTCCAGGGAGAAGCTTGTCAGTGTAACGTGGCACTGACGGGCTCAATCGCCGCAACCCAGCTTTCCCAGGATCCTGAATGGAATACACTGTCAGTGTATTCCCGTATACCCGATATATACCCCGATACCCGTTCCAACGGTGTGCCCCCCCCACCTTCACCCCAGAAATACCCTGCAAGTCCCCTAGCAATAGAATTGGGGCTATATACACCCACAATTTTTACTACTGGTATACAGTGCCATTGTCTGACTGGGAATTCAAAGAATATATTGGGAATACAAATACCCTCATTTCTTGCTACTGCCATATAGTGCCAGTGTCTGACTGGTAATTCAAAGAATATATTGGGGTTACGTGCACCCACAATTTTTACTACTGGTATACAGTGCCATTGTCTGACTGGGAATTCAAAGAATATATTGGGAATACAAATACCCTCATTTCTTGCTACTGCCATATAGTGCCAGTGTCTGACTGGGAATTCAAAGAATATATTGGGGTTACGTGCACCCACAATTTTTACTACTGGTATACAGTGCCATTGTCTGACTGGGAATTCAAAGAATATATTGGGAATACAAATACCCTCATTTCTTGCTACTGCCATATAGTGCCAGTGTCTGACTGGGAATTCAAAGAATATATTGGGGTTACGTGCACCCACAATTTTTACTACTGGTATACAGTGCCATTGTCTGACTGGGAATTCAAAGAATATATTGGGGTTATAAATACCCTCATTTCTTGCTACTGCCATATAGTGCCAGTGTCTGACTGGGAATTCAAAGAATATATTGGGGTTACGTGCACCCACAATTTTTACTACTGGTATACAGTGCCATTGTCTGACTGGGAATTCAAAGAATATATTGGGAATACAAATACCCTCATTTCTTGCTACTGCCATATAGTGCCATGTGTCTGACTGGGAATTCAAAGAATATATTGGGGTTACGTGCACCCACAATTTTTACTACTGGTATACAGTGCCATTGTCTGACTGGGAATTCAAAGAATATATTGGGAATACAAATACCCTCATTTCTTGCTACTGCCATATAGTGCCAGTGTCTGACTGGGAATTCAAAGAATATATTGGGGTTACGTGCACCCACAATTTTTACTACTGGTATACAGTGCCATTGTCTGACTGGGAATTCAAAGAATATATTGGGAATACAAATACCCTCATTTCTTGCTACTGCCATATAGTGCCAGTGTCTGACTGGGAATTCAAAGAATATATTGGGGTTACGTGCACCCACAATTTTTACTACTGGTATACAGTGCCATTTGTCTGACTGGGAATTCAAAGAATTTATTGGGAATACAAATACCCTCATTTCTTGCTACTGCCATATAGTGCCAGTGTCTGACTGGGAATTCAAAGAATATATTGGGGTTACGTGCACCCACAATTTTTACTACTGGTATACAGTGCCATTGTCTGACTGGGAATTCAAAGAATATATTGGGAATACAAATACCCTCATTTCTTGCTACTGCCATATAGTGCCAGTGTCTGACTGGGAATTCAAAGAATATATTGGGGTTACGTGCACCCCACAATTTTTACTACTGGTATACAGTGCCATTGTCTGACTGGGAATTCAAAGAATATATTGGGAATACAAATACCCTCATTTCTTGCTACTGCCATATAGTGCCAGTGTCTGACTGGGAATTCAAAGAATATATTGGGGTTACGTGCACCCACAATTTTTACTACTGGTATACAGTGCCATTGTCTGACTGGAATTCAAAGAATATATTGGGAATACAAATACCCTCATTTCTTGCTACTGCCATATAGTGCCAGTGTCTGACTGGGAATTCAAAGAATATATTGGGGTTACGTGCACCCACAATTTTTACTACTGGTATACAGTGCCATTTCCTGACTGGGAATTCAAAGAATACATTGGGAATACAAATACCCTCATTTCTTGCTACTTGCCATATAGTGCCAGTGTCTGACTGGGAATTCAAAGAATATATTGGGGTTACGTGCACCCACAATTTTTACTACTGGTATAACAGTGCCATTGTCTGACTGGGAATTCAAAGAATACATTGGGAATACAAATACCCTCATTTCTTGCTACTGCCATATAGTGCCAGTGTCTGACTGGGAATTCAAAGAATATATTGGGGTTACGTGCACCCACAATTTTTACTACTGGTATACAGTGCCATTGTCTGACTGGGAATTCAAAGAATATATTGGGAATACAAATACCCTCATTTCTTGCTACTGCCATATAGTGCCAGTGTCTGACTGGGAATTCAAAGAATATATTGGGGTTACGTGCACCCACAATTTTTACTACTGGTATACAGTGCCATTGTCTGACTGGGAATTCAAAGAATATATTGGGAATACAAATACCCTCATTTCTTGCTACTGCCATATAGTGCCAGTGTCTGACTGGGAATTCAAAGAATATATTGGGGTTACGTGCACCCACAATTTTTACTACTGGTATACAGTGCCATTGTCTGACTGGGAATTCAAAGAATATATTGGGAATACAAATACCCTCATTTCTTGCTACTGCCATATAGTGCCAGTGTCTGACTGGGAATTCAAAGAATATATTGGGGTTACGTGCACCCACAATTTTTACTACTGGTATACAGTGCCATTGTCTGACTGGGAATTCAAAGAATATATTGGGAATACAAATACCCTCATTTCTTGCTACTGCCATATAGTGGCCAGTGTCTGACTGGGAATTCAAAGAATATATTGGGGTTACGTGCACCCACAATTTTTACTACTGGTATACAGTGCCATTGTCTGACTGGGAATTCAAAGAATATATTGGGAATACAAATACCCTCATTTCTTGCTACTGCCATATAGTGCCAGTGTCTGACTGGGAATTTAAAGAATATATTGGGGTTACGTGCACCCACAATTTTTACTACTGGTATACCAGTGCCATTGTCTGACTGGGAATTCAAAGAATATATTGGGAATACAAATACCCTCATTTCTTGCTACTGCCATATAGTGCCAGTGTCTGACTGGGAATTCAAAGAATATATTGGGGTTACGTGCACCCACAATTTTTACTACTGGTATACAGTGCCATTGTCTGACTGGGAATTCAAAGAATATATTGGGAATACAAATACCCTCATTTCTTGCTACTGCCATATAGTGCCAGTGTCTGACTGGGAATTCAAAGAATATATTGGGGTTACGTGCACCCACAATTTTTACTACTGGTATACAGTGCCATTGTCTGACTGGGAATTCAAAGAATATATTGGGAATACAAATACCCTCATTTCTTGCTACTGCCATATAGTGCCAGTGTCTGACTGGGAATTCAAAGAATATATTGGGGTTACGTGCACCCCACAATTTTTACTACTGGTATACAGTGCCATTGTCTGACTGGGAATTCAAAGAATATATTGGGAATACAAATACCCTCATTTCTTGCTACTGCCATATAGTGCCAGTGTCTGACTGGGAATTCAAAGAATATATTGGGGTTACGTGCACCCACAATTTTTACTACTGGTATACAGTGCCATTGTCTGACTGGGAATTCAAAGAATATATTGGGAATACAAATACCCTCATTTCTTGCTACTGCCATATAGTGCCAGTGTCTGACTGGGAATTCAAAGAATATATTGGGGTTACGTGCACCCACAATTTTTACTACTGGTATACAGTGCCATTGTCTGACTGGGAATTCAAAGAATATATTGGGAATACAAATACCCCTCATTTCTTGCTACTGCCATATAGTGCCAGTGTCTGACTGGGAATTCAAAGAATATATTGGGGTTACGTGCACCCACAATTTTTACTACTGGTATACAGTGCCATTGTCTGACTGGGAATTCAAAGAATATATTGGAATACAAATACCCTCATTTCTTGCTACTGCCATATAGTGCCAGTGTCTGACTGGGAATTCAAAGAATATATTGGGGTTACGTGCACCCACAATTTTTACTACTGGTATACCAGTGCATTGTCTGACTGGGAATTCAAAGAATATATTGGGAATACAAATACCCTCATTTCTTGCTACTGCCATATAGGTGCCGAGTGTCTGACTGGGAATTCAAAGAATATATTGGGGA